>NC_034197.2:13236424-13388924 GCF_002021735.2 Oncorhynchus kisutch
GCTGAGAGCAGAACCAGAGAAATAGAGGCAGGGACACAGACGAAGATGGATGAGACTGTTGAAAAACACGGTACATGTGTGAAAACGGTTAGACCTTCAGCAGACCATTGTTCATAGGAACACACCATAGCTATGGGGCCGTGCATACTGTTAGCTAGCTAAAGGTTCATTTTAGTTTCACAATCAGGAACCTTGTTTGCTGACCTAGAGTTGACTTCTGGACAGACTGGGGTGCATTCATACATACTAAATGGCATACATACTATGACAGCGAGAGCGCTATCAGAAGAAGTTTACAGGGGGAAACTGGGGTAGAAATAAGTGTTTAGGTTGCACTCAACTGTCTCGTTGGTCAGCTAGAAAGCTACAAATGAGAGCATGAACGGGAGCAATGACTGTGGAGAGCGCAACTGTTCAGTCTCTCCATTCACCCGCTGGACAGGAGAAACCCTACCAGTGTCCTCTACTCACTATACCATATGCAGAACCAGCTCAGGACCATGAAAGCAGGGGGTAGAGGGGGGTCTGTGGCAGGGGCTTCTGAAGCCCTGGGTCCCATAGGGGCCCCTGCCAGCTGGGCTCTTTTGATTCAGGCATGTAAGCACCCTGGAAAAGGTTTTGAAGATTGACCAAACTCCAATTCAAACTGCTCTTTGCTTTCCCCTCTCGAGTTGGGAGGAAGTCTGCCAGGGTCTGGCTCACTGAGTGTGGCTGACTGGGCACAGCAATTTGTCTAGGGACAGAGCTGAATAAATCCAGGGGAAAAGTCACATGAATGTGTGTAGGGGAAACGGGAGGGCGTTCAGATTGTTCCGTTCACTCTATGAATACAACATACTACACATTATAAATGCATTTGATATAAAACGGTTTAGATTCCTCTGAACATACAGTATTGGGCTTCTAGAAGAACATGCATTCCTAGACGTGTAGCACTTAGCAAGGTGATATGTAGCACTTAGCAAGGAGATATGTAGCACTTAGCAAGGAGATATGTAGCACTCAGCAAGGAGATATGTAGCACTCAGCAAGGAGATATGTAGCACTCAGCAAGGAGATATGTAGCACCTATCAAGGAGATATGTAGCACTTAGCAAGGAGATATGTAGCACTTAGCAAGGAGATATGTAGCACTTAGAAAGGAGATATGTAGCACTCAGCAAGGAGATATGTAGCACTCAGCAAGGAGATATGTAGCACTCAGCAAGGAGATATGTAGCACTTATCAAGGAGATATGTAGCACTTAGCAAGGAGATATGTAGCACTTAGCAAGGAGATATGTAGCACTCAGCAAGGAGATATGTAGCACTTAGCAAGGAGATATGTAGCACTCAGCAAGGAGATATGTAGCACTCAGCAAGGAGATATGTAGCACTTAGCAAGGAGATATGTAACACTTAGCAAGGAGATATGTAGCACTTAGCAAGGAGATATGTAGCACTTAGCAAGGACATATGTAGCACTTAGCAAGGAGATATGTAGCACTTAGCAAGGAGATATGTAGCACTTAGCAAGGAGATATGTAGCACTCAGCAAGGAGATATGTAGAACTTAGCAAGGAGATATGTAGCACTCAGCAAGGTGATATGTAGCACTCAGCAAGGAGTTATGTAGCACTTAGCAAGGAGATATGTAGAACTTAGCAAGGAGATATGTAGAACTTAGCAAGGAGATATGTAGCACTTAGCAAGGAGATATGTAGCACTTAGCAAGGAGATATGTAGCACTTAGCAAGGAGATATGTAGCACTCAGCAAGGAGATATGTAGAACTTAGCAAGGAGATATGTAGCACTCAGCAAGGTGATATGTAGCACTCAGCAAGGAGTTATGTAGCACTTAGCAAGGAGATATGTAGAACTTAGCAAGGAGATATGTAGCACTCAGCAAGGAGATATGTAGCACTTAGCAAGGAGATATGTAGAACTTAGCAAGGAGATATGTAGAACTTAGCAAGGAGATATGTAGCACTCAGCAAGGAGATATGTAGCACTCAGCAAGGAGATATGTAGCACTCAGCAAGGAGTTATGTAGCACTTAGCAAGGAGATATGTAGAACTTAGCAAGGAGATATGTAGCACTTAGCAAGGAGATATGTAGCACTTAGCAAGGAGATATGTAGAACTTAGCAAGGAGATATGTAGAACTTAGCAAGGAGATATGTAGCACTCAGCAAGGAGATATGTAGCACTCAGCAAGGAGATATGTAGCACTCAGCAAGGAGTTATGTAGCACTTAGCAAGGAGATATGTAGAACTTAGCAAGGAGATATGTAGAACTTAGCAAGGAGATATGTAGCACTTAGCAAGGAGATATGTAGCACTTAGCAAGGAGATATGTAGCACTTAGCAAGGAGATATGTAGCACTTAGCAAGGAGATATGTAGCACTCAGCAAGCAGATATGTAGCACTTAGCAAGGAGATATGTAGCACTCAGCAAGCAGATATGTAGCACTTAGCAAGGAGATATGTAGCACTCAGCAAGCAGATATGTAGCACTTAGCAAGGAGATATGTAGCACTCAGCAAGGAGATATGTAGCACTTAGCAAGGAGATATGTAGCACTCAGCAAGCAGATATGTAGCACTCAGCAAGCAGATATGTAGCACTTAGCAAGGAGATATGTAGCACTTAGCAAGGAGATATGTAGCACTTAGCAAGGAGATATGTAGCACTCAGCAAGCAGATATGTAGCGGATTGAAAGGCACTCATTTAACTTCTGGATTTGAACATGGAAATATGTTTAGCAGCGAAACATTGGCAGTAAAGTTGGTCTGGTTGGTCTAGTAGTCTGATGCATCCAATTTGTGATGAGATGCTGCTTATCTATGACATTCAAGAACCTCCTCCAGCCCGAACACGTACGATTCTCCTTGTCTTAATGATGCAGCTGTGTACAGAACCGAAAGTAAAAGATGCAAAACTATGAACGGGAAGCATAGAAATAGCGCAGATAGAACATACCTACCGCTTCTTAGACTTGCTTTCAATGAGATTGACAGATAATAACTCGGGTCTCCCAAAAAGTGACATATTGCAGCTTTAAAGACACCTTTTCATTTAACCAGCAGTAAACTATGCAGATACAGTGCTTAAACACATTTCTGTCACATTTGGATGTAAAACTATTTTCCATCTCCAGCCGTCAATGAGGTGTTGGTGTGAACGAGACGTAATACATTTCCTATGGTATATCTGTGCCAACACTAACAGGCATACTGAGGGTGACTGGCGGTGAATGTGCTGCACTCCAATACTATAAATCTATTGATATTACCACAACCAAGACTGCATCCCATACTCCAACACTTCTACAGGAGAATTTCCCAACAGTAATCTGTTGAGGAGACTATATCAATTAGTTAGAAGCATAAACAATCCATCAGTATACTACATGTAGGGCCAGCACCTAGTGAGAGAGCTAGCTGACAGAGAGAAGAATCTCCAGGCTTGAGGAGAATCTCCCAGTACATTCTGTTGAGGAGACTATGGGTTAGATGACTCAGCGGGATGTATAGAGCCAGCAGCTCCCAGTGAGAGAGCTGACTGAGAGAACAGAGCAGAGCATAGCAGGATCCCCACCGCACCACTGTAATCTGTCCTGCAGCTGGCCTACAGTATCTAGCCTCCAATCTAATTCCGCACTAATCCATTCTCACCCTGTTCAACTGTTGTGGCGATAAGGTAGATAGGAGAGATAGGATAGGCACTCAGCTGAGGCTGCCCGGGCGTTATCTGCCTGATCCACGCCACACACTGGATTAGATTCCATAAAAGCATACGGCTGTGTCCCAAATGGCACCCTATTCCCTACATAGTGTACGACTTCTGACCAGGGCCCATAAGGTGCCATTTGGCATGCTCTCCCATGGCTCTTCTAAGCACAGTGCCCACGTGACCCTAATAGTGACCCACCCAGCAGATCTCTGCCAGGGCTCAGGTGTCACCATTGTTACCCAGACAGCCACACAGACACGGGCTAGAGGGGGTGGAGAGAATGGAACAGCCCAAATAAGGCCTGACTAATCAATCCTATTTCATCTGATGGAGACCAATGGTGCAATATCACGCAATAGAATAGATGTGATCTGCGATGTGGTTTATCCTCCCAGGGAGCCTGATAATAACTGATGGCCTGTAGCAGCACCACTGTGAGAGGCAATGGAGCTCGTCTGAAAGCCTCCATGGTTTGATGGTCCTGTGTGATGGCCCACTGCAAGTGCTCAGCACTCAGTCAGTGTTCTCTGCTCTGGTCTGTGTGAATGAAAGGCCTAGTTAGTCTGTTCTGCTCTACCATGTGAATGAGAGGCCGGGCTATTCTGACCTGTGTGTCCCAGCCCTAGCCAGCCTGTGAGCCCACGTGTCTGGGTGAAAGGAGCGTGACACCTGGGTGTGAGGTGTGTACTGATGGCTCCATCATGGCCCCCGGGGCCCTGGCTAATGGATGTGACCACATCATCACATCCTTGGGGGAGAGGGAGAGCTCCTCAAGGCCGGTGCCCCGGGGGAGTGTCACCCTGGGGTGAAATTCATCGCCCACACACCAGGAGTAAGGAGCCATGGCCGTGCCACACTGCCACCTCCTCGCCCCTGAACCATCCAGTGCCACATCCTTACTTCAACTCCACACACACACACACAGACACACACACCTACAGTTTCCATCAATTCACCCAGGACAGGACAGCTGAACACTGAGCTACAGCTAGATTCACTTCCTCTATCACCTCATACGTCCCTCCTGGACGTCCCTCTTGAAATGTAGCAGAATCCTATTGTATTTCTTTACTTCAGGTGGAATGGAGGCAGGGTGGATAATAGTATTTATTTCGCATTCTCTCTCTCTCTCTAAAACACATGTGTGTGAGCACACACACAGGCACGCACAAACATTCCCAATCTCTCTCTAAAACACATGAGCATGTGCAATCACACAAACATTCCCAATCTCTCTCTCTGTCTCTCTCAAACCAGCTGGGAGAAAACCTGAGCTCCTCTCTGCCTGGATAACACATCTAATTCATCATCAGTGTCAGCCGGAACAATTCTGCCATCAGCAGAATCTAAAAATGTTCTGTGTGTGTTCTCTGTCTGTCTGTCTGTCTGTCTGTCTGTCTGTCTGTCCCTCATAAGGGGCAACACGACTATGTTCGATATGTATCACTTCCCATCGTAAACACTCCTGAAACCTGAGTAGGCCTCTCTCTCTCTGTCTGTCTGACTGGAGAGAGGGAGCGTGAGGGAGGAATCACGTGATGGTGCTCTTTTAGAAGGTTCTATAACCTGCAAACAAAGGACAGAGTGCAGTTTTTAAAATGGCGTCCAAATCCAAACAGTCACACACAAACCAGCTTGAGTAACTACCGCAGGAGAGGTATCAAAATCATTAGTATTACTGTCTGTACCTGCTGTGTCAATCAAAACCGGATCATAATTGAATTGAGACTTCTCCCTCCCCTCTCCAAGTACACTTTCAACCTTTCTAGATGCTCAATTAAAATGTCACTTCGCTAATGAAGTAATTTACCTGCAGGCCATTGTGTCATGTCTTTCCCTTGTCACTTCTCATATCCACATTCCCGTTTCAAACATATATAGGCCTAGAGTCAGCCACAGAATCCCTCCCCATCTCCTCCCCTCCGCTCCTCTCGTCCGCCTCTCCTCTCCCCTGCTCTCCTCCCCTCCTCTCCCTCTCTCCTTCCTTCCCTCCCTCCCTGCTCCCCTCCCCTCTCTCTTCTCCTCCCCTCCCTAGCCCCTTAAGCAAACTGGCTGAGGCCTAAATGTCAGTGCAGTAGTGACTGCGTTGCCAGAAATACCACCTGATTAATATCATGAATCACTATCACACAGTCCAGTGGTGCGCTCGCTGGGCTGAGCTGGGTTCATTTAGCTTGTTGGTTTTCCTCACCACTGGCAAACGTGTTACTGTGGTTGCAGTACACATAACCACCTGACGATGACGGTGGCGCTATAACAGACACTATGCTGTATATGGGCTAGAGTCGATACAGGGCAATTACATCATATACCTGGCCAGGCTCCATAAACCATATTGATTGGTATAGCTGCTGCTATGTTCAGTCGGGTTAACCCTCTCCTCACAAACGTCTCTTCTAATCAGTATTTCTAGTAAACATCATATAGAACAGTCTACCTTTCTATGACCTATTCCATCGATCAGCATTTACGTTACAGATAGATTACAGGGTTAATGCCAGTATTGACTGAAGAATTAATAGTATACAGACGCCATAACAATCTACCCTGCTCACGTCTCTCTCTCGCTCTCTCTCATAACTGAAAGCCCGAAATATTAGTGTCAGCGTTTTCTCCTGTTCTCTTCCATTGTTTAAATAGAAACCAGACCAGTGAATTAAGAGTGTGTGGTGAGATGAGATCAGGAGTAACCCTGATCCCCATACACCACACAAACAAAACAAAAACGCACGCACACACATTAGGCCCAGGAGTACAATGCAGCAGGGTATACAGTTGAAGTCGGAGGTTTACATACACCTTAGCCAAATACATTTCAACTCCATTTTTCACAATTCCTGACATTTAATCATTGTAAATATTCCCTGTCTTAGGTCAGTTAGGATCACCACTTTATTTTAAGAATGTGAAATGCCAGAATAATAGTAGAGAGAATGATTTATTTCAGCTTTTATTTCTTCCATCGCATTCCCAGTGGGTCAGAAGTTTACATACACTCAATTAGTATTTGATAGCAATGCCTTTAAATTGTTTAACTTGGGTCAAACGTCTCGGGTAGCCTTCCACAAGCTTCACACAATAAGTTGGGTGAATTTTGGCTCATTCCTCCTGACAGAGCTGGTATAACTGAGTCAGGTTTGTAGGCCTACTTGCTCGCACACGCTTTTTCAGTTCTGCCCACAAATGTTCTATAGGATTTCCTCCAAACATAACGATGATAGCCAAACAGTTCTATTTTTGTTTCATCAGACCAGAGGACATTTCTCCAAAAAGATCTTTGTCCCCATGTGCAGTTGCAAACCGTAGTCTGGCTTTTGTCTAGTGGGTTTTTCCTTGATGAGCGGCCTTTCAGGTTATGTCAATATAGGACTCATTTGTTGATATAGATACTTTTGTACCTGTTTCTTCCAGCATCTTCACAAGGTCCTTTGCTGTTGTTCTGGGATTGATTTGCACCAAAGTATGTTTTCGCACCATAATTTGCAAATTAATTAATTAAAAATCCTACAATGTGATTTTCTGGAGTTTTTTTTCTCATTTTGTCTGTCATAGTTGAAGTGTACCTATGATGAAAATATATTATATATTTTTTAAACCTGCATATTTAGTTAAAATAAATTCATGTTAGCAGGCAATATTAACTAGGGAAATTGTGTCACTTCTCTTGTGTTCATTGCACGCAGTGCCAGGGTATATGCAACAGTTTGGGCCACCTGGCTCGTTGTGAACTAATCTGCCAGAATTTTACATAATTATGACACAACATTGAAGGTTGTGCAATGGAACAGCAATATTTTTTACTTAGAGTTGCCACCCGTTCAATAAAATACAGAAGAGTTCCGTATTTCACTGAAAGAATAAACGTTTTACTTTCGAAATGATAGTTTCCGGATTTGACCCCATTAAATGACCAAAGGCTCGTATTTCTGTGTTTATTATATTATAATTAAGTCTATGATTTGATATTTGATTGAGTGGTGGTAGGCAGCAGCAGGCTCGTAAGCATTCACTCAAACTTTACTGCGTTTGCCAGCAGCTCTTAGCAATGTTTGATCACAGCACTGATTATGACTTCAAGCCTATCAACTCCTGAGATTAGGCTGGCAATACTAATGTGCCTATTAGAATATTCAATAGTCAAAGGTATATGAAATACAAATGGTATAGAGAGAAATAGTCGATGCGTCATAATTCCTATAACTACAACCTAAAACTTCTTAACTGGGAATATTGAAGAACTGGGAATATTGAACCACCAGCTTTTATATGTTCTGAGCAAGGAACTTAAATGTTAGCTTTTTTACATGGCTCATATTGCACTTTTACTTTCTTCTCCAACACTGTGTTTTTGCAATATTTAAACCAAAATTGAGCATGTTTCATTATTTATTTTAAACTAAATAGATTTTATTTATGTATTATATTAAGTTAAAATAAAAGTGTTCACTGTTCATTCAGTATTGTTGTAATTGTCATTATTACAAATATATAAAAATTGTCAGATTAATCGGTATCATCTTTTTTTGGTCCTCCAATAATCGGTATCGTTATCAGCGTTGAAAAATCATAATCGGCCGACCTCTACTAGACAGGGTATCACTGTAGAGAGGGTTTCACTGTAGATAGGGTATCACTGTAGAGAGGGTATCACTGTAGAGAGGGTATCACTGTAGAGAGGGTATCACTGTAGAGAGGGTTTCCCTGTAGAGAGGGTATCACTAGAGAGGGTTTTAATGTAGAGAGGGTATCACTGTAGAGAGGGTACCACTAGAGACGGTTTCACTGTAGAGAGGGTTTCACTGTAGAGAATGTATCACTGTAGAGAATGTATCACTGTAGAGAGGGTATCACTAGAGAGGGTTTTAATGTAGAGAGTGTACCACTAGAGGGGGTTTCACCGTAGAGAGGGTATCACTAGAGGTTTCACTGTAGATGGGGTATCATTAGAGAGGGTATCACAGTAGAGAGAGTATCACTGTAGAGAGGGTATATCTGTACAGAGCATAACACAGTAGAGAGAGTATCACTGTAGAGAGGGTATATCTGTACAGAGCATAACACAGTAGAGAGGGTATCACTGTAGAGAGGGTATATCTGTACAGAGCATAACACACTAGAGAGGGTATCACTGTACAGAGGGTATATCTGTAACAGAGCATAACACAGTAGAGAGGGTATCACTGTAGAGAGGGTATATCTGTACAGAGCATAACACAGTAGAGAGGGTATCACTGTAGAGAGGGTATATCTGTACAGAGCATAACACAGTAGAGAGGGTATCACTGTAGAGAGGGTATCACTGTAGAGAGGGTATATCTGTACAGAGCATAACACAGTAGAGAGGGTATCACTGTAGAGAGGGTATATCTGTACAGAGCATAACACATTAAAGAGGGTATCACTGTAGAGAGGGTATATCTGTACAGAGCATAACATAGTAGAGAGGGTATCACTGTAGAGATGGTATATCTGTACAGAGCATAACACAGTAGAGAGGGTATCACTGTAGAGAGGGTATATCTGTACAGAGCATAACATAGTAGAGAGGGTGTCACTGTAGAGAGGGTATCACTGCCAGAGGGTGCAGCGGGCATTGCAGACCCTGGCAAAGCTCATCTGAATGGGCAAACTGGAGTGAGTGGCACACCAGCAAACTTCTTAAATGTTCAACTAACAGAGAGCTAAACTATCTCTGTCAATTACCACGGCACTAGGAGCAAAAACAAATATCAACCATTTGGGAACAGATTGAAAACTATTTACATGGATAATAAACATGGAGGGAAAATATAAGCAAACAGCAGATAAAATGCAATTATTGGCGACAGGCAACAGTAACCTTCAGAAGTAGCAAGGCAGTGTGTGTGTCTGTGTGTACGTGCGTGTGCGCCGATGGACTGATAATTACTGCACTTTTATCAAAGTAACTTCAAAAGTCAGAGGCGGACAAAAATACAAATATTTCTTCCGTGACTAATACCTCCCCCTTAGTCATACCTGTTTAAATCAGATAATATAGAGATAGAAATCCGAACCGGGGATAGTAGAATAAAATTGTTCCAATTTATTCCTGTGGATTTAAGGGGCTTAAATGTTGAAATAAATGTGGTAATAACACCTAGAAAACAATATGAAATAATCAAAAAGGAAAAAGAAGGAAATTAAGACACATCAGAACGAGCAATGTCAAAGTCTGGAATATATACACTGAACAAAAATCAAAACGCATGTAAAGGGTTGTTCCCATGTTTCAGGAGATAAAATAAAAGATCCCAGAAATGTTCCATGTGCACAAAAATCGTATTTCTCGCAAATCTTGCCCACAAATTTGTTTACATCCCTGTTAGTGAGAATTTCTCCTTTACCAAGATAGTCCATCCACCTGACAGGTGTGGAATATCAAGAAGCTGACTTCTTGACGCACTCATCCCATTAGCGGGATCATTTTCGTCAACATCCGCTGAATTGCATAGCGCCAAATTCAAATTCAAATACTAAAAATATTTAATTTTGATGAAATCACAAGTGCAATATAGCAAACCACAGGTTAGCTTGTTGTTAATCCACCTGGCATGTCAGATTTCAAAAAAGCTTTTCGGCGAAAGCATACCAAGCGTTTATGTAAGGACATCTCTCTCAGCAGACAAAACATTACAAAGAGCTAGCAGCAAATTAGATTGGTGACGAAAGTCAGAAAAGCAATAAAATGAATTGCTTACCTTTGATGATCTTCGGATGTTTGCACTCACGAGACTCCCAGTTACACAATAAATGTTCCTTTTGTTCCATAAAGATTATTTTTATATCCAAAATAGCTCCATTTGGTTGGCGCGTTATGCTCAGAAATCCACAGGCTCGAGCGGTCACGATGGGGCAGACGAAATTTCCAAATACTATGCATAAAGTTCGTAGAAACATGTCAAACTTTTTTTATAATCAATCCTCAGGTTGTTTTTACAATATATAATCGATAATACTTCAACCGGACTGTAGCTTCTTCAATAGGAGAGAGAAAATGTCTGCTCCACTCTGTTGGCGCATGCAAAACGCTGCTGGCACCCAGCCATGCACTGACGCGATGTGATCTTTCTCTCTCATTTCTCAGAATAAAAGCCTGAAACTATGTCTAAAGACTGTTCACACCATGTGGAAGCCATAGGAAAAGGAATCTGGTTGATATCCATTTAAATGGAGGGAAGGCATGCAATGGAACAGAGAGCTTTCAGGAAAAACAGCACTTCCTGGTTGGATTTTCCTCAGGTTTTCGCCTGCAATATAAGTTCTGTTATACTCACAGACAATATTTTGACAGTTTTGGAAACTTTAGAGTGTTTTCTATCCTAATCTGACAATTATATGCATATTCTAGATTCTAGCTCCCCAGTGGGTGGGCCTGGCTCCCAAGTGGGTGGACCTATGCCCTCCCAGGCCCACCCATGGCTGCGCCCCAGCCCAGTCATATGAAATCCATAGATTTGGGCCTAAATTGACTGATTTCCTTGTATGTACTGTAACCCAGCAAAATCTTTGAAATTGTTGCATGTTGCATTTATATTTCTGTTCAGTATATAATGGTGTGTATAGACAGTTTTTCAGTCTCTCTGTCCCAGCTAATGTATTACAGTTATAATGTATATCATCAAATCTCCTGTCTCTGACCTGCATTATATGGTCCATGTTGCACTTGACACGGCTGAGGCTATGGTATTAGTCAGGGGTGAGTGATCCTCATATAGATTCATGTATTATATCACTATAAAGCTGTGACATGCTATGCTGTCTTTATCAGGCGCACATTAGTAGCAGCAGCTCCTTCATGACACATTGCCTGCTGCCCATTAGGTCTGACAGCAGCCACACTGCAGACTGGAGACCTGAGGTGACTGGAGCCTGAAAGGGGGGGTAGAACGAGAGGGGAAAGAGGGACAGTCAGGGAGAAGAGAGAACAGAGTTATTTTACTTTAAAGGAGAGCAGGGGATGGGAGAGATAGAAAGGAAAGTGAGGAGGAAGGGAGATAGGGAGGAATGAGAGAGAGAGAGAGAGAGAGAGAGAGAGAGAGAGAGAGAGAGAGAGAGAGAGAGAGAGAGATGGCTGGGGAGAAAAGGGTCAGAGAGTAGGGCTGGAAAGAGTGAGGGAAGCAGCTCCCTAACGGGGGGTCAGGAGCTCTCTCACTCTCCCCTCTAGCTTCTAGCCTTCCATACTGGGCTCCCTCTCCCATGCTCCAGGCTCTAGGCTCCACCGGGAGCGTGGCGAGAGGGGGATGTCACAACCTTTGACCTCTCACTGGCTACATTTAAGAGGCCCTGGATAATTACAACTCTCTATTCCGCTGTATGTCTAGCTCTCTCTAAAATAAAGAGAGTAGAGATCTGTGTGTGTGTCTATTGCTCTGAAGAAATTAAGAGGAGAGACAGCCATAATAACCTACAGACCTGGCTGAGCTCCCAACCCATAACCCCCTGCTTTGCTGCAGAGGCACCCCAGTGGCCCCATACACAGCTGTTTTGTGATTTCTACGTAACGGGATTCTCTTCTCCGCACACACACACACACACACACACACACACACACACACACACACACACACACACACACACACACACACACACACACACACACACACACACACACACACACACACACACACACAGCCTAATCTCATTAGTCCAGGTCTATAAAGATGTTTTATGGTCTCCAGAGCCACTGGAGGGTCAAATAGCATCAGAGCGTTAAGGCAGACCTAACACCCTGTCTGTCCTCCACAGAGACATCATGGTAATATGTGTGTGTGTGTGTCTGTGTCTGTGTGTGTGTGTGAACATGTGCGTGAACGTGTGTATTCAGACCGGCCATGTATGTTCAGACCACAGTTGAGAGAAAGAAAGGGGAGTGGCTCGGAAGACAAACTCACTACTCACAAAATAGATTTTTAGGGGAACCCAGTTCAAAGCCAGGAAGGGTAATATATTCATCACTGCAGGCCAGGGAGGGGGGGTGACAACAGACTGCAGCTAGCCATGTAGAATGTCCTGTGATTTATAGGACATCTGTGAGGGGATGGTGAGGATAGAGGATAGGAAAAAAGGAGGGATGGAGGGAGACTGAGAGGGAGAATATGAGAAAGAGAGAGAGTGGTCGTCTCTGCAGTGGGACTCCAGGCTGAGATAAGGACAGACAGGGCTCCCAGGAAGCAGCCAGCTCTTCCATCTCTACAGGCCATCTGATACGACTGACCCAGCCTCCCCTGCCTGGACCTGTCAGATCTGCTCTGCTCTGAGCAGGCCTGGGATTTATCCAAGCAAAGGCAATGGACCAGGCAGTGCAGCCCTCTTCCCCTCTCTCAGACAAAAGAGGGAGGGGAAAGTTAAGCTGAAAGAGTCCCGTTGGCCTGTCCTAACCCTGTAGGACTGGCCACTCTCTGTCTCCTTGTCCAAGACAGACACAGGGATGGGGGGAGAGTGTTTAGGGGGAGAGAGTCTCCTTGGCCTCCGGTCTATTCACAAAGACAGTGCCCCATTGAACACACTGTACTCATTGAAGCCCACACTGAACTCCCTCCTAAAAAGAAAAGCAGGCCACAACCCCGGAGCCGCTGGACGAGGGGTATGTTACCATGGCAACCCACCTCCCCTCCGGCACGAGAGCGGCAGGGTATTCAGAGGAAGTGTGTGTAGTGTTGTAGTTAGCAGTGACACCATTAGTTATCCTGTCCGGTGTACAGAGCATGCTAAGTCACTGGTATATTGTGTCTCTTCTCTTGAGCTAATGGATATTAGCATTCTGATAGGAAGTCAAAAGGCTGTGTTGTGTTCTTCATGGGTTATTGGGTTGTTACGCGTTCCCAATCCCTGGTGAATACATTCTATTCGACAGACTGACTGACTGACTATGTTGTGTTTCTGTTCAGCAGGGTCGTTCCAGCACAAACACTGTGATTACATCCCAACTGGCACCCTATTCCCTACATAGTGCACTACTTTTTTTGCCAAAGCTCTATGGGCCCTGGTCAAAAGTAGTGCACTAGGTAGGGACTAGGGTGCCATTAGGGATGTAGTCTGATGCTGCTGTATGAGAATCCAAACAGGATATGTTGGATCAGACCTCCAGTTAACCCTGCTATTCACACCCTGCTGTTTCCTCGTTCCGGTGTGTGTGTGGGTGTGGATTGCATGTGCTTCCTCACAGATCAATATTGCTGCATAAACCGATATTGAGGATCATGCTCTTGAAAGCCGATTGATATGGGTGGGTTTAGCATATATGGACTATTGAACTGTATACTGTCTGTATATATCACCGCACACTCAAATCACACTAGGGCTGGGAATTGCCAAGGGACCTCACGATACAATATTATCACGATACTAAGGTGACGATACGATATGTATTGCAATTCTCCCGATTCTACATGTATTGCGATTCGATACTGTGATTTTACTGAGATTTGATGTTCCAACTAAATTGCTCACCATATGTCTGCTGCAGAGGGACAAGAGAGCTATGAGAAAACGAGTTTTGATCAGTTATTGAAATACAAGTAGATGGACAACAAGCTACAGTGCCTTGCAAAAGTATTCATCCCTCTTGGCGTTTTCCCTATTTTGTTGCATTATAGTCTGTAATATAAATGGATTATTACTTGGATTTCATGTGATGGACACAAAATAGTCCAAATTGGTGAAGTGAAATGAAAAAAATACAAAACACTTGTTTAAAGAAAAATATATATATTAAAAACAGAAAAGTGTGTATATGTATTCACCCCCCTTTGCTATGGAACCCCTAAATAATACCTGGTGCAACTAATTACCTTCAGAAGTCACATAATTAGTTAAACAAAGTCCACCTGTGTGCAATCTAAGTGTCACATGATCTCAGTATATAGACACCTGTTCCGAAAGGCCCAAGAGTCTGCAACACCCCTAAGCAAGGTGCACCACCAAACAAGTGACACCATGAAGACCAAGGAGCTCTCCAAACAGGTCAGGGACAAAGATGTGGAGAAATACAGATCAGGTTTGAGTTATAAAAAAATATCAGAAACTTTGAACATCCCACTGAGCACCATTAAATCATATTTTTTTAAATGGAAAGAATATGGCACCACAACAGACCTTCCAAGAGAGGGCCACCCACCAAAACCCACAGACCAGGCAAGGAGGGCATTAATCAGAGAGGCAACAAAGAGGCCAAAGATTACCCTGAAGGAGCTGCAAAGCTCCACAGTGGAGATTGGTGTATCTGTCCATAGGACCACTTTAAGCCGTACACTCCATAAAGTTGGGCTTTACTGAAAAGTGGCCAGAAAAAAGCCATTGCTTAAAGAATAAAATAAGCAAACACGTTTGGTGTTCGCCCAAAGGCATGTAGGAGACTCCCCAAACATACGGAAGAAGGTACTCTGGTCAGATGAGACTAAAATTGAGCTTTTTGGTCATCAGGGAAAATGCTATTTCTGGCACAAACTCAACACCTTTCATCACCCCGAGAACATCATCCCCACAGCATGATGCTGCCACCACCATGCTTCACTGTGGGGATGTTTTTCATCGGCAGGGACTGGGAAACTGGTCAGAATTGAAGGAATGATGGACGGTGCTAAATACAGGGAAATTCTTGAGGGAAACCTGTTTCAGTCTTCCAGAGATTTGAGACTGGGACGGAGGTTCACCTTCCAGCAGGACAATGACCCTATGCACACTGCTAAAGCAACACTCAAGTGGTTTAAGGGGAAACATTTAAATGTATTGGAAAGGCCTAGTCAAAGCCCAGACCTCAATCCAATTGAGAATCTGTGGTATGACTTAAATATTGCTGTACACCAGCGGAACCCATCCGACTTGAAGGAGCTGGAGCAGTTTTGCCTTGAAGAACAGACAAAATCCAAGTGGCTAGATGTGCCAAGCTTATAGAAACATACACCAAGAGACTTGCAGCTGTAATTGCTGCAAAAGGTGTCTCTACAAAGTATTGACTTTGGGGGGGTGAATAGTCAAGTTTTCAGTTTTTTGTGTTAGTTCTTGTTTGTTTCACAAGAAAAAATATTTTGCATCTTCAAAGTGGTAGGCATGTTGTATAAATCAAATGATACAAACCCCCCCAAAATCTATTTGAATTCCAGGTTGTAAATAAATAAATAAAAGGAAAAATGCCAAGGGGGGTGAATACTTTCGCAAGCCACTGTATGAAGGAAAAACCTGGAGTTTTGGTGCAGGTACTGCCAACTAGCGCACAAATAATATTCTGATATTTACAAAACAATACGATATTTAATCAAAAATCATATCCAATATGTAACTGCATAGATTTGTTTCCCCCATCACTAAGTCATATCCTGCCTAAACCTAACACAATCATAACACAGCGCCTAACCTGAGATATCTGGACCTATGAGTACCTGCCCGACACAGCCACGTCAGCCACGTGTCATCTTCCATTCCTACTCGGCAACTAAGATATTAATGAAGGTTATACAAACTGAGCAATTAAACATATATCCCCCAGTGGGCAGGATGATGACAGGGGTTAGAGTGGGGAGAAACCCCTGGTTCATCTCTGTACACACACCCACAAAACACAAATACAGACACACACCCACACATAGATACACACACGCACACAGACACACAGACACACAGCCACACACACACACACACACACACACACACACACACACATACACACCCACAAAACACAAATACAGACACACACCCACACATAGATACACACACGCACACAGACACACAGACACACATACACACACACACACACACACACACACACATACACACAAGCACAAAGACACACACAGACACACACACACACACACACACACGCACACAGACACAGACACACACACATAATTTCAAAATCTGAGCCTTAACCTGGCCAGAAAGAGAGTCCTTGTAGTAAGTAAACAAACAGTCTAGTATCGGATTACTTACACTTTATTAAACCTTTTAATACCACTAACAGACAATTTACACGACTGGCTACAAGCTCTGCAGACCCCACGGGCCGTTTACTGCTCTACAGGGACATAAGCAGCACATGCCCCGCATAAACATACACACACCAACGCACCACCACCAGACTGTGTCGGACCATGGCTATGGAGGCTAGGGAATGACCGTTGATTCATAGCTAGCTGCTGTGGTGTCAGAGACACTGCACAGGGGGAAGGTGACTATGGACTGAGGACAGCTTTATGACCTCTCCGACACACTAATTCATTACATAGGCTGCGCCCATTTACAACCTCGACACGAAAGCAAGCGTGTACTCTTCATGTATGCTTTGGATACGAAACGTATTGCAGCGGCTTGTCACTAACTTAATAAAGAGGCTTATTCACCAGCAGCCAGTTAACTGCAGAGCAGTGTGTACAGACGCGGAGAGATGACACTAGGGTTGCTGTCGGCATATTATGTCCTCCACATCTGTACAGCCGGGCTGTTTACTATCTGCCTCCCAAGGTCTATGATCACACACAGCCAGATTCCAAGGGGGTGAACGGTAGACACTACAGCTGTGTGGAGTGTGTGTGTGCTGCACATAGTACAGTACATTCCGACAGATACACAACAAGACGCAGTAAGTTATGCAAAGCACAGCACCTCCTTCCATTTGAGCACAGAAACGTTGATTGGGTTCGACGTCCAGAGATGTGCTTGTGACAGACTATTATCATTCTCTCTGTCTCTCTGTCTCTCTGTCTCTCTCTCCTCTCTCTCCTCTCCCCCCCACCCCCCCCTCTCTAGGTCATAATTCAGACAGCATGCTCTAAAGGCTCACACAGAGAATGCTGGCGTATGCAGAATACATGAGCGGCACACACCAGGTCAGAGTTGGTCGAAAGGTGTGTGTACTATGCATGCAGTTGCAAGAAAAATCTGTCGTTCTGCCCCTGAACAGGCAGTTAACCCACTGTTCCTAGGCCGTCATTGAAAATAAGAATTTGTTCTTAACTGACTTGCCTAGTTAAATAAAGGTAAAATAAATAAAAAATAAATTGGTCTTCAAATTTGATCTGCGTCTAAGTCACAACAATAGACAAACAGTGTGTTTAAACTAATAACACACAAATTATTGTATTTTTATTGTCTATATTGAATACATCATTTAAACATTCACAGTGTAGGTTGGAGAAAGTATGTGAGCCCCTAGGCTAATAACTTCTCCAAAAGCTAATTGGAGTCAGGAATCAGCTAACCTGGAGTCCAATCAATGAGAAGAGATTGGAGATGTTGGTTAGAGCTGCCTTGCCATATAAAAAACAACTCACAAAATATGAGTTTGTTATTCACAAGAACAAGCATGCCTCGAACAAAAGAGTTCTCAGAAGACCTAAGATTAAGAATTGTTGACTTGCATAAAGCGGGAAAGGGTTACAAAAGCACCTCTAAAAATCTACGGACGACAATTTGTCTATAAATTGAGAAATTTCAACACTGTTGCTACTCTCCCCCTGATTACGGGCAGGGTTCCCTTTTGGGAACGACCCCTCCCACGTTCAGCTGTAACGGTGGCGCACGGAATGCAAAAATATTCTTAGAAATATTTAACCTCCACACATTAACAAGTCCAATAGCTCAAATGAAAAATAAACACCTTGTTCATCTCGCCAGCAAGTCAGATTTCTAAAATGTTTTACGGCGAAAACATAGCACATATTTATGTCAAACCACCACCAAAGACACAGCTAATTTGCATAGCCAAAAAATGCAATCAACAAACGCAGGATTAAAAGAAAAATAATTCACTAACCTTTTGAAAATCTTCATCAGATGACAGTAATAGGACATGTTACACAGTACATTTATGTTTTTTTCAATAATATGCTATTTATATCCATAAATCTCTGTTTACAATGACGGCATGTTCACAAAATGCTACTCAAATGTCCGGAGAAATGATGATATCTGCCGGAGCTAACATCAGATAACAAGCAATACACATCATAAACTTTGACTAAATATACATGTTCTACATATAGATAGAAAGATACACTTCTTCTTAATGCAACCGCTGCGTTACATTTATTTTTAACGTTACAGAATTCGTTCACTGGGCTGTAATATGAGACGGCGCTCAGAAATTAGCATTATGTCTCCTCTATCTCGGAGTCCACAGAAACCCATAATTAACACAGAAATATTCCCTTACCTTTGATGTTCTTCGATCAGAAGACGTGGTAGGAGTTATACTTACCAAAAACTGCCTTTGGTTTTCAAGTCTGTGTCTTTAGGTTACCAAACGTGACAAAATCCGGTTGAAATGCAGCCAAAATTCTAGTCGATGCGCATCTAAACTTCAAAATTACATATTATATGTCGACTAATCTGGTCAAACTACGTGCAGAATCAAGCTTAAACATGTTCTAAACATACAAAAAAAAACTTAGCCCGAACAGACAAATCGTTTGGTCAATCCTGGAAGAAAGAGAGCTACGCACCAGAGGTGCGCATGAAAGTACATGTATTTTCGCGTGACCCGGAGGTTTCAGCCCGCCAAAACTCGAGGGCGCGCGCGATTCTCACAAAGAGAGGCCCCACTGAAAGAGGACACCGCACTGGAGAGATAGGAACTGTTCACAGGTCTGTAGCTGGTTGGGAAGGGTGGGGGCGATGACGTCAAAGTGGGTCCAACTTTCATGAAGGCAAGAGAGAGTTTGGAAGAATGTCTACCCTGAGAGTTCTGCTTTACTTACAGACATAATTTGAACGGTTTTAGAAGCTTTAGAGTGTTTTCTATTCAATAATAATTATTATATGCATATATTAGCAATTTTTAACAGATTTTCTTTCTGTTTACTATGGGCACGCAATTCCTCCAAAGGGGGCAGTAGTCGGCCCTATCTTTATCAGGCTAGGAGTGGCGGTCCTGCAAAGATGACTGCAAGAGCACAGCGCAGAATCCTCAGTGAGGTTAAGAAGAATCATAGAGTGTCAGCTAAAGACTTACAGAAATCTCTGGAACATGCTAACATCTCTGTTGACGAGTCTACGATATGTAAAACTCTAAACAAGAATGGCGTTCATGGGAGGACACCACGGAAGAAGCCACTGTTCTCCAAAAAAAACATTGCTGCACGTCTGAAGTTTGCAAAAGTGCACCTGGATGTTCCACAGTGCTTCTGGAAAAATATTCTGTGGACAGATGAAACTACAGTCAAGTTGTTTGGAAGGAACACACAACACTATGTGTGGAGAAAAAAATGGCACAGGACACCAACATCAAAGGCAGGGCCTGGACAGCTTGCTATCATCGAAGGAAAAATAGATTCCCAAGTTTATCAAGACATTTTTCAGGAGAATGTAAGGTCATATGTTCGCCAATTGAAGCTCAACAGAATTTGGATGATGCAACAGGACAACGACGCAAAACACAGAAGTAAATCAACAACAGAATGGCTTCAACAGAAGAAAATACACCTTCTGGAGTGGCCTAGTCAGAGTCCTGACCTCAACCAGATTTGGATGCTGTGGCATGACCTCAAGAGAGCAGGTCAAACCAGACATCCCAAGAATATTGCTGAACTGAAAGAGTTTTGTAAAGAGGAATGGCCCTAAAATTCCTAATGACCGTTGTGCAGGTCTGATCCGCAACTTCAGAAAGCGTTTGGTTGAGGTTGTTGCTGGCAAAGGAGGGTCAACCAGTTATTAAATCCAAGGGTTCACATACTTTTCCCACCCTGCACTGTGAAGATTTACACGGTGTGTTCAAATAAGACATGAAAACATAATTGTTTGTGTGTTATTAGTTTAAGCACACTGTGTTTGTCTATTGTTGTGACCTAGATGAAGATCAGATCAAATGTTATGACCAATTTATGCAGAAATCCAGGTATTTCCAAAGGGTTCACACACTTTTTCTTGCCACTGTATGTGTGTAGGTTATGCCGTAAAGATTCCAGTATGGACATGAATTTCCATAAAACGGTCTACTGAAGCTTTGCATCAATCATACCATGGGATGTAAAAACCTCTTTCTCTCCTGAAGCAAGAGACTTCCCTATGAAGTATGCTAATGCCAGGACACATCACACTGCTTTAAATGTCAGCCTTGTATTAGCATACACACACACAATATACACCGGTGGAACTGGAGGAGGGTCATAAATACACACATGGTCACACACACACATGAACGGACATACTCGCACGCTCGCTCGCACGCACGCACGCACGCACGCACACACACACACACACACACACACACACACACACACACACACACACACACACACACACACACACACACACACACACACACACACACACACACACACACACACACACACACACAGCCCAGACAGAACATAAAAGCGAACAGATCATCACTGCTTTGTAAAATAAATAAACTGATTGAAGAATGAAAATTTGCAACAAAGGTAGGGACATTATTAAAACAGATTCTTTCCATGCATCCGTCTGGCCCAGGAAGAGAGCGAGAGATGGGGGGGAGGGGGGGGGGGGGGGGGGTTGAGAGAGAAGGGGTAAATAGAGAGAGTGAGGGGGGAGAAGGTAGAGAGAGAAAGGGGTAGAGAGAGAGAGGGGGGGAGGGGTAGAGAGAGAAGGGGTAAATAGAGAGAGAGGGGGGAGTAGGTAGAGAGAGAGAAAGAGGTAGAGAGAGGGAGAGAGTGTGGTGGGATGTTGGACTGTATGGATAGAGGCAGGGGTTAGGGAGGATAAACAATGATCCCCTTCTTTCTTCTCCTGGCCCTACCCCCTTTCTCCTGACCCAGGGTGTTAAACTAAAGACTGAGGCAGTCAGAGTCAGACACCTTCCATCAGTCTGTAGACAGACAGACAGACAGACAGACAGACAGACAGACAGACAGACAGACAGACAGACAGACAGACAGACAGACAGACAGACAGACAGACACACAGATAGACAGACAGACAGACAGACACACAGATAGACAGACAGACAGACAGACAGGGCGATGATTGAAATGTGGCGGCAAGACAGGCAGGGCAGGTTGGACAGGGAGGGAGGTGGCGCTGATGGTGACATCACACGTCCTTCCGCAGCCTCTACAGCCGCCACGCCACAGGAAGTGATATGTTGGGACGCTTGGAGCCAAAGTGTTGTTGTCCCTGGCCAGAACACACTCTTAGGATAAGAGGTAGAGGCAAGCACGTATTTAATATCTATCTCATCACCTACTGTACTAGTGCAGGACAGAGGGGTTAAAAGAAGTAGAGTATTGGGAAGGAGTGAGAGAGAAAAAGAAAAAGAGAGAGAGAGGCTCAGGCAGGAGGTAACGGGGGCTTGGCGGGCCGTGGCAGGAAGAACATTCCTGGTGTGTGAGAGAGAGTATAGTGTAGTGGTCAGCAGGAGGGCAATGTGCCAGGACAAACAGAGCCAGGTCAGGCTGGAGGAGGGTCAGGCAGGGTCAGGCCAGTATGTAGTGGATGTCTCACGTCTCAGTAAGGTGAGCCTACAGACAAATATATTCCACTCATATACAGTCACACAGCAACAACACTCTACCTCAGGGCACACAACCACATCACAATGAGACGCATCTGTATTCTGCACCTAATACAAAAACACGGAATACACAACAAAATAGGGACTAAATATATATTTATTAACACAGCTAACAGACTGACGAAGACCATCTGTTGCTGTTTTTATTGTGTATTTCTGTGTCTTTAAAATCGCCATAGAAATAGCCCCTCTCAATATAGATTGATCACCAATATAGCCAATGAAAAGCCAAGGATCTGCAGATGAAAATGAAAAGGGTATCAAGTTTATTTTGATTGGTCCAACTCGCGGCAACACCTCCACATGGTACCACCTCCCAACGCCAAATATGGAAGAGATACAACCATCTAAACTAGCAATGGTCACAGCAAATGAACGTTCTTATTTAATCATCACTGTCACGTACAACTACTGTACGTTAAGGTTATAATATTGTGGAGAACAATTGAATGATTAATGATATGTGATTTATAATGACATAGGGCAAAGAAAACTACATTTTGACATTCATTTCATAGAACCCTCTTGAATTGGCAAGTTTTTCTCTACATTCTAGAGCAGTGAGTGAACGCCCACATGACTTCACATGTCGAACAATGTCTAGATGGAAATGGCATGACTGTGCAGATGAGACAGACAGTGGATCTGTAAAAGTTGTAGTAGTGCGTTGCTAGGTAACTACAAAACGTTGGCACTTTTTATGAATGTACTGGCCATGTGTATGCTGTCTAGTATATCATGGGCAGATAGAGTCAGACAATGACAATTCCAAACCACCCATTGTATAATTAAGCTATAAGGCAATAAGACACGGGGGGTTGTGGTATATGACCAATATACCACGGCTAAGAGTCCATTTATATGCAGATGATACAGTCTTATACTCAGCTGGCCCCTCCTCGGATTTTGTGTTAAACGCTCTACAACAAAGCTTTCTTATGGTCCAACAAGCTTTCTCTGCCCTTAACCTTGTTCTGTACACCTCCAAAACAAAGGTCATGTGGTTTGGTAAGAAGAATGCCCCTCTCCCCACAGGTGTGATTACTACCTCTGAGGGTTTAGCGCTTGAGGTAGTCACCTCATACAAGTACTTGGGAGTATGGCTAGACGGTACACTGTCCTTCTCTCAGCACATATCAAAGCTGCAGGCTAAAGTTAAATCTAGACTTGGTTTCCTCTATCGTAATCACTCCTCTTTCACCCCAGCTGCCAAACTAACCCTGATTCAGATGACCATCCTAACCATGCTAGATTACAGAGACGTAATTTATAGATCAACAGGTAAGGGTGCTCTTCAGTGGCTAAATGTTCTTTACCATTCTGCCATCAGATTTGCCACCAATGCTCCTTATAGGACACATCACTGCACTCTATACTCCTCTGTAAACTGGTCATCTCTGTATACCTGTCGCAAGACCCACTGGTTGATGCTTATTTATAAAACCCTCTTTGGCCTCACTCCCCCCTATCTGAGATATCTACTGCAGCCTTCATCCTCCACATACAACACCTGTTCTGCCAGTCACACACATTCCTGGGTCGCTCATCTTTTCTGTTTGCTGCAGCTAGCGACTAGAACAAGCTGCAACAAACACTCAAACTGGACAGTTTTATCTCAATCTCTTCATTCAAAGACTCAATCATGGACACTCTTACTGACAGTTTTGGCTGCTTTGCATGATGTATTGTTGTCTCTACCTTCTTGCCCTTCGTGCTGTTTTCTGTGCCCAAGAATAGTTGTACCCTGTTTTGTGCTGCTACCATGTTGTGCTGCTACCACGTTGTGCTGCTGCCATGCTGTGTTGTCATGTGTTGCTGCCTTGCTATGTTGTTGTCGTAGGTCTCTCTTTATGTAGTGTTGTGTTTGTTGTCTCTCTTGTCATGCTGTGTGTTTGTTGTCTCTCTTGTCATGCTGTGTGTTTGTTGTCTCTCTTGTCGTGATGTGTGTTTGTTTTGTCCTATATTTTTATAGAATTTATTTTTATTTTTAATCCCAGCCCCCGTCCCCGCAGGAGGCCTTTTGCCTTTTGGTAGGCCGTCATTGTAAATAACAATTTGTTCTTAACTGACGTGCCTAGTTAAATAAAGGTTAAATAAAAAATAAAAATATACCACAAACCCCTGAGGTGCCTTATTGCTATTATAAACTGGTTACCAATGTAATTAGAGCAGTAAAAATACATGTTTTATCATACCCATGGTATACGGCTTTCAGCCAATCAGCATTCAGGGCTGGAACCACACAGTTTATAATAGCCTATATACAGCACAACAAGAATAATCTCTCTCTTAATAACAGAGTAAATGTAGGGGCCAACCAATATATCTACAATGGAGGCAAATGATCTACAATAAATGCCATGGACAATCTGGTGAAACTTTGGATGGCAGTTTGAAATCTCCAGGGGTATGCATGGGTAGCTGACACACACACGCGCCAACACGTGCACACACACACACGCACAGTGTGTCGAGGGAGCACTCATTATTTGGTGAGGAGAATTCATGATGAGTTCCTCTGTCAGTTCATCATTCCCTTTGTCAGTCTGTTCATTAGGCTCTAGTGCTGCAGTTAGAGAGACACACACACACACACACACACACACACACACACACACACACACACACACACACACACACACACACACACACACACACACACACACACACACACACACACACACACACACACACACACACCACACCACACCACACGCACACACTGATCATCATTATCATCAGACAAAATTACCATGACAGATTGAAGACCACAGAGCACACTCAAAGAAGGGGGAAAGGAGATGGGGTGGGGGGGGGGGGGGGAGTAGGAGAGAAAGGGGAGGGGGGAAGAGATGAGAAGGGGGTTGGAGAGAGATCGAGAGAGGTGAAGAGAAATGAGGAAGGAGATGGGGAGAAATACTTGACCCTTACTGACTAGATAAGGAGTGAAGTGGTTAGTGGAAGGAAGCATTGGGCTGATCCTCCCCCCTTCTCCTTACTCCCTCCCCTACCTATCGCTTCCTCACCCCCTCCTCTCCTTCTTCCTGCTGCTCTCTCCTTTCCCCTTCCCTTCCCCCAGTCCCTCCTCTCTCCTCACCCCTCCTCTCCTCTCCTTTCTCACCCCTTCCCCTCTCACCCTGCAGCAGAGGGTGGATGACTGTGCGGGGCATTGCCAACAGACACTAGTGTACCAAATATGTAGGACAGCACCATTAGGGCATTACTGCCGGTCAGCGCCCATCCCAGCCAGGGAGTGTGAGGGCTGGGAAGCGTACACATCAGCCCAACCAGGGAGCATGGGGACTGGGGAATGTGCACCAATGCACTCTTCCCAGTTCATACACACCTTGGTTTAGGTGTGCATGCCCTTCTAGGGCTGGGGGGAGGAGACTGAGGGGACAACTGTACCGGTGCTCCTGATTGATGCTCGCTAGGTAGATCACACAACAAGTGCCCCCCCCACACACACACACACCTTGAGCTAGCCCTGAGCCCTGAGCCAGAATGAGGTGAGAGTAGTGGCAGTTCTCCCTAATCCACCCAGCCTGTTTGTAGCCCAGCTCCCTGTGGTCTACTCATGAGGACATGGAGCGATAGGGATCTTCGGCAGCAACACTCTCCTGCCTGTGTATGTGTGTGTGTGTCTGAATCT
Source organism: Oncorhynchus kisutch (assembly GCF_002021735.2). Classification (NCBI taxonomy): domain Eukaryota; kingdom Metazoa; phylum Chordata; class Actinopteri; order Salmoniformes; family Salmonidae; genus Oncorhynchus; species Oncorhynchus kisutch. The sequence continues at coordinate 13,262,296 of NC_034197.2, forward strand.
GAGTATATCAGTGTATATTACCTGTGGGATCAACCATTTCCTCCTTATAAATCTCGTTTGTGAGGTAACGTCTAGTTCTGGCTATAGGAACCATCGTGATGAGCCAAAGGACAAACCGGTAAGAAATCAGGAACAGCACACTGAAACCATTTTCTCTGTCTCTGTATCATCCTCTGACACATCACCATGTTCCAGTATATGGTAATGCAATCATTTAAATGGTATCGGCTATCAAAATACAATAATCAGATACATTTTTTTTTAAAGTTCAACTCCACAAGAAGATGGGAGAACTATTGAAGCCAATCCAACACTCCAGGAAGAGGTTGAAGGTCAAAGTAGCATCACACTAAACAGGTAGAGTATGTGTTCCTCTCTCATATTTTGAACAGCTGGAAGACAAACCAAGAAGACACCACACTCCTTCCCTTGCCCTCTCTCAGCCTCATTCTCTTCTTTTCATGTAGAGACCACAGACTCCGTGTGGTTGACTGAATGTTTGCTAACCTCTGTCCACATCCCCCAATATAACTCTGGTTTCCTGTTATTTCATGACTGGCAACTCTCTCTCTAAAAAATATCCCACTACCTCTCTCGTTCCCTTTAAGGACCACATAAGTGATTGGCCCGACGCAATCCCAGGAAATTGTTTTCTTTCTTTGAAAGAGGAGAGGAGTGGAGGGGGGAGTAGAGGGGGGGAGGAGGAGAGGGGGGGAGTAGTGAGTCGATTTAATCCGTCTGCTCCTCTGTCCTCTGACCGCTGGCTTGCTGTGGTCCTCTTCTCTTTGTTCCCCTCACAATACGCGCCTCAATAACTTTGTCCATATGTGGGAGAGGAGGGGGGATGTTTGGCTAACGGTCTCTGGCCAACACAAGTAGGTGTTTTCACTGTCTCGGGGGGACAGGGCAGACAGTGGAGAGGAGATACCCCCCCCCCCCCCCCAGACCTCTCCCTGTAGAGACTGTTAAACAGGAAGGGGTCATGGAGTGAGGCACAGTGCATTCACAATGAGCCATAAAGACACACAGCTCAGTGGTGGCTGATTCACTCTCTCTCACAGCGTGTGTGTGTGCGTGTGTGTGTGTGTGTGTGTGTGTGTGTGTGTGTGTGTGTGTGTGTGTGTGTGTGTGTGTGTGTGTGTGTGTGTGTGTGTGTGTGTGTGTGTGTAAAGGCAACTATAGCAACCTCTACTCCGTCTCGTGCTTGTTCAGCCACAGGGCGTCAGAAAGAAGGCGAGAGAGCGAGAGAAAATAAAAGAAAGACAAAAGTTGGAAAAGCAGGAAGTGGGTTGGGTTTTCTTTCAAAGTGGGATGAGGTTTCGTGTTTCGACAATGGAGTGTGACAGAGAAAGGAGAGAGGGAAAGAGAAACAGAGCAGAGGAGAAGAAAACCTGCAGGAAGGGATATGATCCTGTATAGAGAGGCCCAGTATGTGGTTTGATGTGGGAGGGTTAGGATAAACAGTGTCAGGACCAACGTAGGGCAGGCCAGGTCCAGGCCCAGGTCCAGGTACACACAGTACATCCCTCAGCAGAGGATGTGGTCGTCATTAATCCAGGCTGTCTGGGACATTCTGTGCTGACACGTTGGAACGTTACGGACACAGTCGCTAAGTCAGTCACAGTCAACTGTAATGTTTCTCTTGGCTGGCAAGGATACAACTTCATTAATAGGATTTAACAGAATACTGTGTCTATAAAAATATCACCTTAGAATCGTCTATTAAGTACAGCGTCAGCAGATGAAAAACAACTATCATAGTCTTTCACCATAAAAACCCTAATAGAAACCTTAATCCCAGAAACAGTGTACAAGGACCAGCTGTCTGTACAGACATCAGCAAAGCCAGGATCACCCTCCTAATCCCGCTCTGAATTACAGCTAGGAAAAGTCATCTAATTTCCTTACAAAGAGCCCAGGAGACAAGGAAGACCTGGAGAGGATGAGAAAGAGATGAGAAGGAATGTCTGAGGAGTAAAAGACAGGGGTAAGTGACTGTGTAGCGTCTCTTTTTGAGGTAGGGCAACGGCACACACTGAGCACCAATGAGGAGACTCAGTGAGCATGGTTGGTCTGTGTTTGCCTCCATGGTCCGTGCCCCTCCACTGAACACGTGTCTGGGAGTGAGGGGGGGGGGGGGGGGGGGGGTGATGGGTTTAGGGGTCCTCAGGGCAGGGGGCATACATACACAGACAGACAGGCTGGGGAGGGAGGCTGGGGAGGGCAGACAGGCAGTGGAGTGGAAAGGCAGACAGACGTCTCTCCTGGCTCTCTATATTCCCCTCATCTGTATCGCTCTCTTTCTCTATATACTGTACTCCCTCCTTCTCCCCCATCTCTCTCTCACTGAAACATCTGAGCTGTGTCTGAGAGTCATGAGGCAGAAGACAGTATATCATAGCGCCATCACACACAACCCAGCTTTCACTGTTAAGCTGGAGCTGCTGAGGCTGATGCTCAGACTGGGGATAGAACTGAGCTGGGGCCATGCAGCCATGCTTCAGTAGTCCTGTGAGGGTCTGCTCTGCTGGGCTCTGAGACTTCCTTCCAGAGCAGAGTGACGGGACTCCTCCATAATTCCATAACAATAATCTCCAATGAAAGGACAATAAAGCAGGCAGGCCGCGTCTGGGCGGAACTAACCGGCTGTGGCCTGGCCTCCTCCTCCCTTCCAGGCTGGAGGATAGGGGCTGGGTGGAGGAAGGGGATAAGGGGTAGAAGGGGGGCTGAGGAACGGGCCCAGCTGACATGCTGCCTGCAGTAAGGGAGACAGGGAGTCAGATGTGGGGGCCTCCCTCACCGCTCTCTTCCATTCTCTCCTCCCCCCCACCGAGCAGGGCAGAGCGGGAGACGCTGCCCTAGTCTAGTGCACTAGTTCCCTGGATGACTGAGCGGAGGGGCCATAACCGCTACACTCTTAGAATTAGTAGTGACTCGAGGAACCCTGGAGATTCTCGAGGAAACATTGGTTCATATATTCGCACCTTCGGTTAGTTGAGGGGTTCTTTGGAGGAGGTACCTTTTAATGGTTCAACGTAGCAATGGATCCTGGAGGTACCATGGAGTGGAGGCGTGGCTTACTAGGGGCGTGGCTTTACGATATATATTTCTGGGGCCACCCGTTGGAGTAAATGTCATTCCTGTTCACCTGTTCTGTTTTATTATCATCACATCTCCCACACTTACAGTCATACACCCTCCATGCGGGCTGGCTGGCTGGCTGGCTGGATGAATGGAAGGTCAGCTATTGATCCTCTCCTGGTCAAATGACCGTTGGCTTGTCAAGACACCACAAACAGATCTGGCACCAGGCTATGGGCGAGGAGGGTGTAGGCCAGACTAAGGTCACAGAGTTTGTTACCTCGGTAACAGGCACTGCAGGGTCATTAGAACTGGTCAGTCAGTGGTGGTGATCAGCTAGCTCTGTGTAATGTTCATAAGGAACCTCTCTCTGTTAACACTCGCATTAGGACAAGGACACAACGCCATGCTCCTTCAACCCTGTATTGTCTGGTGCTCTGTTCCGTTGCTCTGGTCGACCAACCAGCGTCCGGGCTACCCCTCCAGAGTTATTCAGACAAACACAAGGAATGAGAGCAGTTGATGCCACATCTCTTCAGATGCCTCTGTAAGGTCTGAGAGATGTGGCAACCAAAACAAACAAACAGTAGCGACAGCAACTAAGGCAGGAGGAATGTGTTAATTATAGCTAATTAGAAGAGGCCCGGGCTAGCCAGCTAGCCTGTCTATTCGCTTCTCTAGGCTCTATACAAGGTGAACTGTCTTAAGTGGTGACAGACATTCCATCATGACACATTCTTTCAGAGAAGAAAAAAAAACACAATTAAACAACGCAATGTCACTGCACAGCAGAGAGACCGGGGTTGGACAAGCATCTGGAGTGATGGTTGCTTTGACAAAGTGTGCGCCCCCAAATGAAACCATAGTCCCTTTACAGGGAACTACTTTTGACCAGAACCCTATAAGCCCTGTTCATCAGTAGTGCACTATTGTAGGGAATATGGTGCTATTTGGGATGGAGTCAAAGAGTCCCTCGCGAGGGGGGAAAACAGACAGCTGTCCTTTCTCACAACACAACAAGACTCTCTTTGACTTTGATGTCCCCAATACTTTTCTTTTGAGGAAATGGACAATGAATGTATGATTCCATTCAATAGATTCTATATTTCCCAGATGTCATGCCAGTAAAACAGACACAGTTAGTCCCTCCCTGGGGCAGTATATAATGATGTCGAGAGAGGGAATGTTAGGAGATGGGGAGAAGCATCTCTGGTGTTGGGTGTGGGTGCGTGTGTGTGTATGTGTGTGTGTGCGTGCGTGAGCACATGAGTGTGTGTGTGTGCAAGTGCATGCGTGTGTGTGTCAGTGGGGCAGAGCTCCCTGTGTCTCTGCTGACAGACGAGTGCTATGCTGTGAGTGGTGAGGGGGGGGGGGGGGCTAGGCAGATAGAGGCCTGACAGATCTGTAACAGAGTATGCCTGAGGAGCGGGGTTCCATTTTAATCCACTCTCATGCATGTTAACTACTGTACACTTCTTTGCTACCACACTGAGAGACAGAGACATGTCCTGCTTCTGACTGCCTGTCAGATGCACCCCCCCCCCCACCCACCCCGAGAGAGCCCCAAAACAAGACTAGCATAGCCACAGCAGACCCATTAGTCACACAGTCTAGAATGACACACATATTGTGTTATGCGCAAATACACACACACACACACACACACAGAGTGGATGTGAAAGTGCAAGGTTGTCATTACACGAGGCGACTGAGAGGCTGCATATAAAAGGTGAGGCAGTGGAGACGACTAACAGAACTGTCTAAAGAAGGAGCGTAGACTATCGCTGCCTACAGAAGTTATTTTAATACAAAGGGATACTATGACAGGAGATGTTTAAAAACACAGTGCAATTACACTGTATTTGCTTTGACATCTGAGCTCATACTGAGGAATGTCCAGGGCTGTTCTTTCTCACCAGGGCTGTTCTTTCTCACCAGGGCTGTTCTTTCTCACCAGGGCTGTTCTTTCTCACCAGGGCTGTTCTTTCTCACCAGGGCTGTTCTTTCTCACCAGGGCTGTTCTTTCTGTTCTTTCTCACCAGGGCTGTTCTTTCTCACCAGGGCTGTTCTTTCTCACCAGGGCTGTTCTTTCTGTTCTTTCTCACCAGGGCTGTTCTTTCTGTTCTTTCTCACCAGGGCTGTTCTTTCTAACCAGGGCTGTTCTTTCTGTTCTTTCTCACCAGGGCTGTTCTTTCTCACCAGGGCTGTTCTTTCTGTTCTTTCTCACCAGGGCTGTTCTTTCTCACCAGGGCTGTTCTTTCTGTTCTTTCTCACCAGGGCTGTTCTTTCTCACCAGGGCTGTTCTTTCTGTTCTTTCTCACCAGGGCTGTTCTTTCTCACCAGGGCTGTTCTTTCTGTTCTTTCTCACCAGGGCTGTTCTTTCTCACCAGGGCTGTTCTTTCTCACCAGGGCTGTTCTTTCTGTTCTTTCTCACCAGGGCTGTTCTTTCTGTTCTTTCTAACCAGGGCTGTTCTTTCTGTTCTTTCTCACCAGGGCTGTTCTTTCTGTTCTTTCTCACCAGGGCTGTTCTTTCTGTTCTTTCTCACCAGGGCTGTTCTTTCTGTTCTTTCTCACCAGGGCTGTTCTTTCTGTTCCTTCTCACCAGGGCTGTTCTTTCTGTTCTTTCTAACCAGGGCTGTTCTTTCTGTTCTTTCTCACCAGGGCTGTTCTTTCTGTTCTTTCTCACCAGGGCTGTTCTTTCTGTTCTTTCTCACCAGGGCTATTCATTCTCACCAGGGCTGTTCTTTCTCACCAGGGCTGTTCTTTCTGTTCTTTCTCACCAGGGCTGTTCTTTCTCACCAGGGCTGTTCTTTCTGTTCTTTCTGACCAGGGCTGTTCTTTCTGTTCTTTCTCACCAGGGCTGTTCTTTCTGTTCTTTCTGACCAGGGCTGTTCCTTCTCACCAGGGCTGTTCTTTCTGTTCTTTCTCACCAGGGCTGTTCCTTCTCACCAGGGCTGTTTTTTCTGTTCGTTCTCACCAGGGCTGTTCTTTCTCACCAGGGCTGTTCTTTCTCACCAGGGCTGATCCTTCTCACCAGGGCTGTTCTTTCTGTTCTTTCTCACCAGGGCTGTTCTTTCTCACCAGGGCTGTTCTTTCTGTTCTTTCTCACCAGGGCTGTTCTTTCTGTTCCTTCTCACCAGGGCTGTTCTTTCTGTTCTTTCTCACCAGGGCTGTTCTTTCTGTTCCTTCTCACCAGGGCTGTTCTTTCTGTTCTTTCTCACCAGGGCTGTTCTTTCTGTTCTTTCTCACCAGGGCTATTCCTTCTCACCAGGGCTATTCCTTCTCACCAGGGCTGTTCTTTCTCACCAGGGCTATTCCTTCTCACCAGGGCTATTCCTTCTCACCAGGGCTGTTCTTTCTCACCAGGGCTGTTCTTTCTCACCGGGGCTGTTCCTTCCCACCAGGGCTGTTCCTTCTCACCAGGGCTGTTCTTTCTGTTCTTTCTCACCAGGGCTGTTCTTTCTGTTCTTTCTCTCCAGGGCTGTTCCTTCTTTCCAGGCCAGACTGAATAACAGTCTGAAAGCAGCAGGAGATCCTGCCTGCCGTCCTGCCTGCCTGCAGCCCTGCCTGCCGTCCTGCCTGCCTGCCGTCCTGCCGCCCTGCCTGCCGTCCTGCCTGCCTGCCGTCCAGCCTGCCTGCAGTCCTGCCTGCCTGCCGTCCAGCCTGCCTGCAGTCCTGCCTGCCGTCCTGCCTGCCTGCCGCCCTGCCTGCCGTCCTGCCTGCCTGCCGTCCTGCCTGCCTGCCGCCCTGCCTGCCTGCCGTCCTGCCTGCCTGCCTGCCGCCCTGCCTGCTGTCCTGCCTGCCTGCCGTCCTGCCGCCCTGCCTGCCATCCTGCCTGCCTGCCGTCCAGCCTGCCTGCAGTCCTGCCTGCCGTCCTGCCTGCCTGCCGCCCTGCCTGCCGTCCTGCCTGCCTGCCGTCCTGCCTGCCTGCCGCCCTGCCTGCCGTCCTGCCGCCCTGCCTGCCGTCCAGCCTGCCTGCAGTCCTGCCTGCCTGCCGTCCAGCCTGCCTGCAGTCCTGCCTGCCGTCATGCCTGCCTGCCGCCCTGCCTGCCGTCCTGCCTGCCTGCCGTCCTGCCTGCCTGCCGCCCTGCCTGCCTGCCGCTCTGCCTGCCGTCCTGCCTGCCGTCCTGCCTGCCTGCCTGCCGCCCTGCCTGCCGTCCTGCCTGCCTGCCGTCCTGCCGCCCTGCCTGCCATCCTGCCTGCCTGCCGTCCAGCCTGCCTGCAGTCCTGCCTGCCGTCCTGCCTGCCTGCCGCCCTGCCTGCCGTCCTGCCGCCCTGCCTGCCATCCTGCCTGCCTGCCGTCCAGCCTGCCTGCAGTCCTGCCTGCCGTCCTGCCTGCCTGCCGCCCTGCCTGCCGTCCTGCCTGCCTGCCGTCCTGCCTGCCTGCCGCCCTGCCTGCCGTCCTGCCGCCCTGCCTGCCGTCCTGCCTGCCTGCCGCTCTGCCTGCCGTCCTGCCTGCCGTCCTGCCTGCCGTCCTGCCTGCCTGCCTGCCGCCCTGCCTGCCGTCCTGCCTGCCGTCCTGCCTGCCTGCCGCCCTGCCTGCCGCCCTGCCTGCCTGCCTGCCGCCCTGCTTGCCGTCCTGCCTGCCGTCCTGTCTGTCATCCTGCCTGCCTGCCGTCCTGCCTGCCTGCCGTCCTGCCTGCCTGCCACCCTGCCTGCCGCCCTGCCTGCCTGCCTGCCGCCCTGCTTGCCGTCCTGCCTGCCGTCCTGTCTGTCGTCCTGCCTGCCTGCCTTCCTGCCTGCCTGCCTGCCGTCCTGCCTGCCGCTCTGCCTGCCGTCCTGCCTGCCGTCCTGCCTGCCTGCCTGCCGCCCTGCCTGCCGTCCTGCCTGCCTGCCGTCCTGCCGCCCTGCCTGCCATCCTGCCTGCCTGCCGTCCAGCCTGCCTGCAGTCCTGCCTGCCGTCCTGCCTGCCTGCCGCCCAGGGCTGTTCCTTCTCACCAGGGCTGTTCTTTCTGTTCTTTCTCACCAGGGCTGTTCTTTCTCACCAGGGCTGTTCTTTCTCACCAGGGCTGATCCTTCTCACCAGGGCTGTTCTTTCTGTTCTTTCTCACCAGGGCTGTTCTTTCTCACCAGGGCTGTTCTTTCTGTTCTTTCTCACCAGGGCTGTTCTTTCTGTTCCTTCTCACCAGGGCTGTTCTTTCTGTTCTTTCTCACCAGGGCTGTTCTTTCTGTTCCTTCTCACCAGGGCTGTTCTTTCTGTTCTTTCTCACCAGGGCTGTTCTTTCTGTTCTTTCTCACCAGGGCTATTCCTTCTCACCAGGGCTATTCCTTCTCACCAGGGCTGTTCTTTCTCACCAGGGCTATTCCTTCTCACCAGGGCTATTCCTTCTCACCAGGGCTGTTCTTTCTCACCAGGGCTGTTCTTTCTCACCGGGGCTGTTCCTTCCCACCAGGGCTGTTCCTTCTCACCAGGGCTGTTCTTTCTGTTCTTTCTCACCAGGGCTGTTCTTTCTGTTCTTTCTCTCCAGGGCTGTTCCTTCTTTCCAGGCCAGACTGAATAACAGTCTGAAAGCAGCAGGAGATCCTGCCTGCCGTCCTGCCTGCCTGCAGCCCTGCCTGCCGTCCTGCCTGCCTGCCGTCCTGCCGCCCTGCCTGCCGTCCTGCCTGCCTGCCGTCCAGCCTGCCTGCAGTCCTGCCTGCCTGCCGTCCAGCCTGCCTGCAGTCCTGCCTGCCGTCCTGCCTGCCTGCCGCCCTGCCTGCCGTCCTGCCTGCCTGCCGTCCTGCCTGCCTGCCGCCCTGCCTGCCTGCCGCTCTGCCTGCCGTCCTGCCTGCCGTCCTGCCTGCCTGCCTGCCGCCCTGCCTGCTGTCCTGCCTGCCTGCCGTCCTGCCGCCCTGCCTGCCATCCTGCCTGCCTGCCGTCCAGCCTGCCTGCAGTCCTGCCTGCCGTCCTGCCTGCCTGCCGCCCTGCCTGCCGTCCTGCCTGCCTGCCGTCCTGCCTGCCTGCCGCCCTGCCTGCCGTCCTGCCGCCCTGCCTGCCGTCCAGCCTGCCTGCAGTCCTGCCTGCCTGCCGTCCAGCCTGCCTGCAGTCCTGCCTGCCGTCCTGCCTGCCTGCCGCCCTGCCTGCCGTCCTGCCTGCCTGCCGTCCTGCCTGCCTGCCGCCCTGCCTGCCTGCCGCTCTGCCTGCCGTCCTGCCTGCCGTCCTGCCTGCCTGCCTGCCGCCCTGCCTGCCGTCCTGCCTGCCTGCCGTCCTGCCGCCCTGCCTGCCATCCTGCCTGCCTGCCGTCCAGCCTGCCTGCAGTCCTGCCTGCCGTCCTGCCTGCCTGCCGCCCTGCCTGCCGTCCTGCCGCCCTGCCTGCCATCCTGCCTGCCTGCCGTCCAGCCTGCCTGCAGTCCTGCCTGCCGTCCTGCCTGCCTGCCGCCCTGCCTGCCGTCCTGCCTGCCTGCCGTCCTGCCTGCCTGCCGCCCTGCCTGCCGTCCTGCCGCCCTGCCTGCCGTCCTGCCTGCCTGCCGCTCTGCCTGCCGTCCTGCCTGCCGTCCTGCCTGCCGTCCTGCCTGCCTGCCTGCCGCCCTGCCTGCCGTCCTGCCTGCCGTCCTGCCTGCCTGCCGCCCTGCCTGCCGCCCTGCCTGCCTGCCTGCCGCCCTGCTTGCCGTCCTGCCTGCCGTCCTGTCTGTCATCCTGCCTGCCTGCCGTCCTGCCTGCCTGCCGTCCTGCCTGCCTGCCACCCTGCCTGCCGCCCTGCCTGCCTGCCTGCCGCCCTGCTTGCCGTCCTGCCTGCCGTCCTGTCTGTCGTCCTGCCTGCCTGCCTTCCTGCCTGCCTGCCTGCCGTCCTGCCTGCCGCTCTGCCTGCCGTCCTGCCTGCCGTCCTGCCTGCCTGCCTGCCGCCCTGCCTGCCGTCCTGCCTGCCTGCCGTCCTGCCGCCCTGCCTGCCATCCTGCCTGCCTGCCGTCCAGCCTGCCTGCAGTCCTGCCTGCCGTCCTGCCTGCCTGCCGCCCAGGGCTGTTCCTTCTCACCAGGGCTGTTCTTTCTGTTCTTTCTCACCAGGGCTGTTCTTTCTCACCAGGGCTGTTCTTTCTCACCAGGGCTGATCCTTCTCACCAGGGCTGTTCTTTCTGTTCTTTCTCACCAGGGCTGTTCTTTCTCACCAGGGCTGTTCTTTCTGTTCTTTCTCACCAGGGCTGTTCTTTCTGTTCCTTCTCACCAGGGCTGTTCTTTCTGTTCTTTCTCACCAGGGCTGTTCTTTCTGTTCCTTCTCACCAGGGCTGTTCTTTCTGTTCTTTCTCACCAGGGCTGTTCTTTCTGTTCTTTCTCACCAGGGCTATTCCTTCTCACCAGGGCTATTCCTTCTCACCAGGGCTGTTCTTTCTCACCAGGGCTATTCCTTCTCACCAGGGCTATTCCTTCTCACCAGGGCTGTTCTTTCTCACCAGGGCTGTTCTTTCTCACCGGGGCTGTTCCTTCCCACCAGGGCTGTTCCTTCTCACCAGGGCTGTTCTTTCTGTTCTTTCTCACCAGGGCTGTTCTTTCTGTTCTTTCTCTCCAGGGCTGTTCCTTCTTTCCAGGCCAGACTGAATAACAGTCTGAAAGCAGCAGGAGATCCTGCCTGCCGTCCTGCCTGCCTGCAGCCCTGCCTGCCGTCCTGCCTGCCTGCCGTCCTGCCGCCCTGCCTGCCGTCCTGCCTGCCTGCCGTCCAGCCTGCCTGCAGTCCTGCCTGCCGTCCTGCCTGCCTGCCGCCCTGCCTGCCGTCCTGCCTGCCTGCCGTCCTGCCTGCCTGCCGCCCTGCCTGCCTGCCGCTCTGCCTGCCGTCCTGCCTGCCGTCCTGCCTGCCTGCCTGCCGCCCTGCCTGCCGTCCTGCCTGCCTGCCGTCCTGCCGCCCTGCCTGCCATCCTGCCTGCCTGCCGTCCAGCCTGCCTGCAGTCCTGCCTGCCGTCCTGCCTGCCTGCCGCCCTGCCTGCCGTCCTGCCTGCCTGCCGTCCTGCCTGCCTGCCGCCCTGCCTGCCGTCCTGCCGCCCTGCCTGCCGTCCTGCCTGCCTGCCGCTCTGCCTGCCGTCCTGCCTGCCGTCCTGCCTGCCTGCCGCCCTGCCTGCCGCCCTGCCTGCCTGCCTGCCGCCCTGCTTGCCGTCCTGCCTGCCGTCCTGTCTGTCATCCTGCCTGCCTGCCGTCCTGCCTGCCTGCCGTCCTGCCTGCCTGCCACCCTGCCTGCCGCCCTGCCTGCCTGCCTGCCGCCCTGCTTGCCGTCCTGCCTGCCGTCCTGTCTGTCGTCCTGCCTGCCTGCCTTCCTGCCTGCCTGCCTGCCGTCCTGCCTGCCTGCCATCCTGCCTGCCTGCCGTCCTGTCTGTCGTCCTGTCTGTCGTCCTGCCTGCCTGCCGTCCTGCCTGCCTGCCGTCCTGCCGCCCTCCCTGCCGTCCTGCCTGCCTGCCGTCCAGCCTGCCTGCAGTCCTGCCTGCCTGCCGTCCAGCCTGCCTGCAGTCCTGCCTGCCGTCCTGCCTGCCTGCCGCCCTGCCTGCCGTCCTGCCTGCCTGCCGTCCTGCCTGCCTGCCGCCCTGCCTGCCGTCCTGCCTGCCTGCCGCCCTGCCTGCCTGCCGCTCTGCCTGCCGTCCTGCCTGCCGTCCTGCCTGCCTGCCTGCCGCCCTGCCTGCCGTCCTGCCTGCCTGCCGTCCTGCCGCCCTGCCTGCCATCCTGCCTGCCTGCCGTCCAGCCTGCCTGCAGTCCTGCCTGCCGTCCTGCCTGCCTGCCGCCCTGCCTGCCGTCCTGCCTGCCTGCCGTCCTGCCTGCCGCCCTGCCTGCCGTCCTGCCGCCCTGCCTGCCGTCCTGCCTGCCGCTCTGCCTGCCGTCCTGCCTGCCTGCCTGCCGCCCTGCCTGCCATCCTGCCTGCCGTCCTGCCTGCCTGCCGCCCTGCCTGCCGCCCTGCCTGCCTGCCTGCCGCCCTGCTTGCCGTCCTGCCTGCCGTCCTGTCTGTCATCCTGCCTGCCTGCCGTCCTGCCTGCCTGCCGTCCTGCCTGCCTGCCACCCTGCCTGCCGCCCTGCCTGCCTGCCTGCCGCCCTGCTTGCCGTCCTGCCTGCCGTCCTGTCTGTCGTCCTGCCTGCCTGCCGTCCTGCCTGCCTGCCGTCCTGCCTGCCTGCCATCCTGCCTGCCTGCCGTCCTGTCTGTCGTCCTGTCTGTCGTCCTGCCTGCCTGCCGTCCTGCCTGCCTGCCGTCCTGTCTGTCGTCCTGTCTGTCGTCCTGCCTGCCTGCCGTCCTGCCGTCGAGTGGGCACCTCAGCTGGCACATCATGCCAATCTGAACCTAGCCATAGCTAGTCCAATCCCAAGGTGAAACAGTCCACCATACTATAAACATATCCTCATAACAGACTATATTGGCCAGGACTAAAGAGACTAAATCAACTCTACTTTATGGAATCACTCACATGTAGAAAGAAATTCCCAGGGAAAATGTGCAATAATTCCAGTGAGGCTCCATGAAGTGTCTAACCCCAGAGAGGCTGTTATTCTGACATTGACTTCAAACACTAGTAGAAGCCATGTTTAAAGCCGTGTTTACTCTGAGGCCAGGGATAGTGCTGTCTGATCCTGTTTTGGTGGGAACCTGTAATGTTGTCTGTTACCTGTGTAGAGAGCAGACGCGCACAGTTTGTGGGGGGTGTGTGTGTGTGTGTGTGTGTGTGTGTGTGTGTGTGTGTGTGTGTGTGTGTGTGTGTACTCATGGCCAGGCTAGCCCCCAGTCATGGCTTTGAAAGTCATTACATTAATTCATGACTCACCAACAGTCTTCACCGCCCGGCCGCATATTAACATTGTAAACACAGGATGTGCTGGTTGCATGGTTGGTAGAGCATATACACACACACCCACACACACACACACTCACAGTCACACACTCAGACACACGCTCATACACACGCACACACGCGCACGCACACACACACACACACTTACTGTACCGAAAGAAAAAGACACACACTACCACAGGCAGACTTAATGAGTGTGGAGAGAGAGACAAAGAGGGATCAAGTTAAAGACAGGCCTTGGGCTTCTTAGTCAGACAGACAGAGCCCTGGCCCCAGAAGAGCAGTCACCACAACACTCTGTGTACTGCAGGAAAGGAAACCGGTAAGCACTATCTAATGAAACACAAGCAGAAACATAGACACTACCCATAGACTATAGTGGCTAGCACGAACTAGAAACTAAAGGGGAGAATGAGCTTAAACGTCTGAGCTCCGTAATGACTCCACTACTGTACCCTAAAGAACTGAATCAACATCGGAGACGCTATACCGTCAGTCCCAGCCGTGGTCTAATCAATAAGAAAACACGGCCAGAACAAAAGACTCGGGATTTGTCTAGCCCTGGAGAATTCCATAGGCCTGATTGGACTAAAGTGTGTGTGTGTGCTTACACGCCTTCTAAACAAATATGCCTCTTCACGCACAGCATACATGTCAAACAGCAGTGTAGCACTGAATACTGTAACTGGAAACAGAGAGCCCCTATGTTGATGTCATAATTATGCCTCCTCTGTTTACATTGCGCCTCTCTCTCTCTCTCTCTCTCTCTCTCTCTCTCTCTCTCTCTCTCTCTCTCTCTCTCTCTCTCTCTCTCTCTCTCTCTCTCTCTCTCTCTCTCTCTCTCTCTCTCTCTCTCTCTCTCTCTCTCTCTCTCTCTCTCTCTCTCTCTCTCTCTCTCTCTCTCTCTCTCTCTCTCTCTCTCCTCCCTCCCTCCCTCCCTCCCTCCCTCCCTCCCTCCCTCCCTCCCTCCCTCCCTCCCTCCCTCCCTCCCTCCCTCCCTCTCTCTCTCTCTCTCTCCCTCTCTTTTTAATGAAGAACAGAGAAATGTCAGGTGCCTGGAGAAGAGAAGAACGGAATGGGAAAAAGAGCGTCTCTCAGTGTGTTTAGTCTACCCCACATCAACATCCTCTCTGAAGGATTAGAGAAAGGCCCATCAGACAACACTGTAGGCTAATTAATCCAAGAAGAGCATAATTAGGACGTCAACTAGCGTACCGCACTGAGGAAAACAACACAGCATTACCTGGAGTGAATGAAAGTAGATTTCAATTGCAGATCTCTCACTGCGTCTCTGAACAATATGGCCCAATCAATGTGAGGATCGGTGCTGATTGAGAAGCTGAAGATGAGACGAAAAGATAGAACGTGTTCAGGCATCATTGATATGACACGATATCCCGTCGGGAGGGGAATGAATCCCCGTCCAAAATAGACACGACAGAAGCACTGCAATTGTTCCTTTAAAATGAGATGCAGATTTGGAGAACCACTTACATACTGTATATTCCCAAAACAACAGAGTTGCTCAGCTTGGATAGCTTGGGAGTTGGAACAATATGAGCAGAATAAGAGCAGGTAATATAAAACTCCACGATTCTCAGATGAGGAGTCCCAGCAGAGATGGACTCAGTGGTCTTTGTGTCTCAATCAGGCTAATGAGCCAGTTAGTGTGGCAGTAAATGTCACTGCTCCCCTAGATAGCCAGGGGCTGGAGGACAGAGTGAGACAGAGCTAGAGGCCTTTGCTGAACCTGAGGAGGGTAGAGAGATGGGCTGGATCAGCAATAAGGACCTGTCACTCTGAGATGCAGGCGCGAGCACACGGAACAACACACGCACTCACGCAGGCTGGCACGAACACACACACACACACACACACACACACACACACGCACACACACACACACACACACACACACACACACACACACACACACACACACACACACACACACACACACACACACACACACACACACACACACACACACACACACACACACACACACGCGCACACACACACACACACCTCAACAGCGTTCAGCACTTTAGCCAGGCTTTAACTGGATCACATGTAGAAAACAGCATAGCAGCTGAAGAGAGACACTTTTCAGCAGCGCTTAAACATCGACAATCACAATAATGAGTAAAGAGGTTTTTTGGCTCTTCTCCACAATGGTAGGTGCTGAACGTTGAGGGTTGGTTCATTAGCTGCCTGCCTGCCTGCTTGTTTTAACTTAAGCCCATTTGGTTAGATTGAATTTTCATTTTGGTCATGATGGTAATTTACTGAAAGGGTGAGCTGCAAGGATAGTTAGATGTTAGTCAAAGGATGTTCAATGTTGTCTTATGGTCAGACTGGTCACTGTCAGCAGACACTAGGAGTTAATGGAACAGGACACAGTCCTATTCATTGTTTACAGTACAAACATCAGTACTTTTGCACGACTCTGTTATATAAAAATATTAAAATCTTGCTTTTCACAACAGAAGCCGCACCACTGCTTGTGTTGTGAGAGAAAAAATTGAGTTTGAACGAAAACACAGGGGTTTGGCCCAGCCACGGCTGCTGGCCTTGGGGAAAGGTGTGTCTTTGCACAAAATCTCACCCACTTGACAACATTCATTGTGCCAATGGAGCTCTAGCTGCTACTACTGTCTCCAGACTCAAACACAGCAGACACAGCCAACACTCACTGACAAGAGACAAATTCACAAAAAAATGGCCAACATTCTCCTTTTCAGGTCAGTGTCGACATTTTTGCCTTTACAATTAAGTTAGCCTGCTAGCTACTTGCTATCTATCGTTAGCTCTTAACCTTTGTGTGTTCGACAATGCAGCCATAAGCAAACGTTATCTAGCTAGCTTACATCTTGCATTCTGATTGTGTTGTACTTATTAATAAGGAGTCTACTCTAGCTAGCTAGCTACATTGTCTAAAATGCATGAACCTCATGCTTTGTTTCAACTAATGTTAGCTAGCTAAAGCTAGATGTGCAGATTGTTGATGGACAGTATGTATGGTTTGTTGATAATAATGCTAGCTAGCTAGGAGGTTGGCAGCATTTTCAACTCATGATCCCCTTAGACAATACATCCAGCTATAAAATTCACTAACATCATATAAACATGTACAACGCTCAAAAAAATAAAGGGAACACTTAAACAACACAATGTAACTCCAAGTCAATCACACTTCTGTGAATCAAACTGTCCACTTAGGAAGCAACACTGATTGACAATACATTTCACATGCTGTTGTGCAAATGGAATAGACAACAGGTGGAAATTATAGGCAATTAGCAAGACACCCTCAATAAAGGAGTGGTTCTGCAGGTGGTAACCACAGACCACTTCTCAGTTCCTATGCTTCCTGGCTGATGTTTGGGTCACTTTTGAATGCTGGCGGTGCTTTCACTCTAGTGGTAGCATGAGACGGAGTCTACAACCCACACAAGTGGCTCAGGTAGTGCAGCTCTTCCAGGATGGCACATCAATGCGAGCTGTGGCAAGAAGGTTTGCTGTGTCTGTCAGCGTAGTGTCCAGAGCATGGAGGTGCTACCAGGAGACAGGCCAGTACATCAGGAGACGTGGAGGAGGCCGTAGGAGGGTAACAACCCAGCAGCAGGACCGCTACCTCCGCCTTTGTGCAAGGAGGAGCACTGCCAGAGCCCTGCAAAATGACCTCCAGCAGGCCACAAATGTGCATGTGTCTGCTCAAACGGTCAGAAACAGATTCCATGAGGGTGGTATGAAGGCCCGACGTCCACAGGTGGGGGTTGTGCTTACAGCCCAACACCGTGCAGGACGTTTGGCATTCGCCAGAGAACACCAAGATTGGCAAATCCGCCACTGGCGCCCTGTGCTCTTCACAGAGCCTCATTTTGACTTGTTTTAAGGACATTACATCAAAGTTGGATCAGCCTGTAGTGTGGTTTTCCACTTTAATTTGGAATCTGACTCCAAATCCAGACCTCCATGGGATGATACATTTGATTTCCATTGATCATTTTTGTGTGATTTTGTTGTCAGCACATTCAACTATGTACAGAAAAAAGTATTTCATAAGAATATTTCATTCATTCAGGTCTAAGATGTGTTATTTTAGTGTTCCCTTTATTTTTTGGAGCAGTGTATTTCTCAGGGATCTGGTTGAGTCTGATTTCAGGGGAATCTGAGGCTGTTGTGGTTGTGTAAAACTAAACACGGAAAAAGAGGTAAGAAATGATACAGATACACATTTAAACTCAGCTTTTCACAATTCCTGACATTTAATCCTAGTAAAAATTCCCTGTCTTAGGTCAGTTAGGATCACCACTTTATTTTAAGAACGTGAAATGTCAAAATAATAGTAACGAGAATTATTTATTTCAGCTTTTATTTCTTTCATCACATTCCCAGAGGGTCAGAAGTTTAAGTACACTCAATTAGTATTTGGTAGCATTGCCTTTAAATTGTTTAACTTGGGTCAAACATTCCGGGTAGCCTTCCACAAGCTTCCCACAATAAGTTGGGTGAATTTTGGCCCATTCCTCCTGACAGAGCTGGTGTAACTGAATCAGGTTTGTAGGCCTCCTTGCTCTCACACGCTTTTTCAGTTCTGCCCACAAATTTTGTATAGTATTGAGGTCAGGGCTTTGTGATACCATGACTGTGTTGTCCTTAAGCCATTTTGCCACAACTTTGTAAGTATGCTTGCGGTCATTGTGCAATTGGAAGACCCATTTGTGACCAAGCTTTAACGTTCTGACTGATGTCTTGAGATGTTGCTTCAATATGTCCACATAATTTTCCATCCTCATGACACCATCTATTTTGTGAAGTTCACCAGTCCCTCCTGCAGCAAAGCACCTTCACAACATGATGCTGCCACCCCCTTGCATCACGGTTGGGATGATGTTCTTCATCTTGCAAGCCTCCCCCTTTTTCCTCCAAACATAACGATGGTCATTATAGCCAAACAGTTCTATTTTTGTTTCATCAGACCAGAGGACATTTCTCCAAAAAGTACGATCTTTGTCCCCATGTGCAGATGCAAACCGTAGTCTGCCTTTTTTATGGTGGTTTTGGAGCAGTGGCTTCTTCCTTGTTGAGCGGCCTTTCGGATTATGTCGATAGAGGACTCGTTTTACTGTGGATATAGATACTTTTGTACCTGTTTCCTCCAGCATCTTCACAAGGTCCTTTGCTGTTGTTCTGGGATTGATTTGCACTTTTAGCACCAAAGTACGTTCTTCTCCAGGAGACAGAACGCGTCTCCTTCCTGAGCGGTATGACAGCTACGTGGTCCCATGGTGTTTATACTTGCATAATATTGTTTGTACAGATGAACATGGTACCTTCAGGCATTTGGAAATTGCTCCCAAGGATGAACCAGACTTGTGGAGGTCTACAATTATTTTTCTGAAGTCTTGGCTGATTTCTTTTGATTTTGCCATAATGTCAAGCAGAGGCACTGCGTTTGAAGGTAGGCCTTGAAATACATCCACAGCCACACCTCCAATTGACTCAAATAATGTCAATTAGCCTATCAGAAGCTTCTAAAGCCATAACATCATTTTCTGGAATTTTCCAAGATGTTTAAAGGCACAGTCAACTTAGTGTATGTAAACATCTGACCGACTGAAATTGTGATATAGTGAATTATAAGTGAAATAATCTGTCTGTAAACAATTGTTGGAAAAATGACTTGTGTCATGCACAAAGTAGATGTCCTAACCGACTTGCCAAAACTATAGTTTGTGTGAAGAAAAGTGTGGAGTGGTTTAAAGACGAGTTTTACTGACTCCCACCTAAGTGTATCTAAACTTCCGACTTCAACTGTATATGTTTTTGTTATGCTCTGTGATCCGATAATTATATGGTTGGTAATTGACCAAAATAGTTTGCTATGTTTGTCCTTTCAGAAAATATAGTACAGCATTGATTCCTAGTGTGAACTACCCACCAGAACGACTGAATTAATATTCTACATGGACAGGCTATGGGCAAACATCTCAATAGCTTTATTTGCATGGCATATCGCTGGACTATGGGCCATCAATTAATAGGATGGTTACATTAGCATGACACGTTACATTGTTACTCTCCCCAGCAATAAGTGCTCCAGAAACATCAAAGCCGAGAGGGCATGGTAGCCAAGATACTCCTATTCCACCAATATGTGTATTATCAAAATAAAATCTAAGTTTACTTGTCATATGCACAGGATACAGTGGGATGCATGCAGCACTACGCGCTAAGAGCTTTTACTTGAGAGCTTTCCTCTCAATATTGTCGTAACAATTCTTTTCAATGTGACTTCATAATGCACACGATTGCTTGGACCTGTTGGATGTGGAGAAGCCAGTCAGCCATAGATGATGACGCTAAAGATGCACTGCTGACACACCGGGGGTGAAAGGTGTGAACGAGGACCAGCACAGAGAGAGCTATGCCGTGCAGCTTACAGACACGTTTTGTGACCTATAGGTGTGGTTCCCTGGGAGCTGACAACAGGGTTATTATATTCTGAGCTGCTGTGTGTGGCGAGAACTGGACTCCATGTGTGTGTAACCGATGTGAAATGCCTAGCTAGTTAGCGGGGGTGCGCGCTAATAGCGTTTCAACCGGTGACGTCACTCGCTCGGAGACCTTGAAGTAGTTGTTCCCCTTGCTCTGCAAGGGCTGCGGCTTTTGTGGAGCGATGGGTAATGATGCTTTGTGGGAGGCAGTTGTTGATGTGTTCAGAGGGTCCCTGGTTTGAGCCCAGGTAGGGGCGAGGAGAGGGATGGGAGCTAGCTGTATATTGTCTGCCATGTATGAGTGTTCAGTTGTTAATGTAATTGTATTTTTTTGGGGTGTTTAAACCCCCATTTTGGAGCCTCCAGAGTGACGCAGTGATCTAAGGCACTGCATCACAGTGCTAACTGTGCCACTAGAGATTCTGGGTTTGAGTCCAGGCTCTGTCTCAGCCGGGTGCGACCGGGAGACCTATGGGGCGGCGCACAGGTTAGGGGAGGGTTTGGCTGGCAGGGATGTCCTTAGCCCATTGTGCACTAGCGACTCCTGTGGCGGGCTGGGTGCACTGCACGCTGACATGGTCGCCAGGTGTACGGTGTTTTCTCCAACACAGTGGTGCGGCTGACTTCCGGGTTAAGTGGGCATTGTGTCAAGAAGCAGTGCGGCTTGGTTGGGTTGTGTTTTGGAGGAGGCACGGCTCCCGACCTTTGCCTATCCCGAGTCCATACGGAAATTGCAGCAATGAGACTGTAACCACCAATTGGATACCATGAAAAATGTGTAAAAATAGATTTTTAAAAAGAAAACCCCCACTTTTGATTTAATTGTGAATATGTAAATGAATGTACATTACACTTATTTCATAAAGATGTGTTTCATAGCATAGATTCATGTGGGCAATTTTTTATCATGAAGCAAGTAGTCAAAGTCATCTATGGTTCTGTTAATCCGGCAGTGTTGATACAGATGGGAGAGAACAAAATCACATCACTCAAATGACTTTATAGCATAAGTGTCAACGACCTTTTAAAACCAAGTTTTCATAGTATTCTAACTTAATGTAATATTAATTTCTCAATTGTCATCAGAAAAGTGAAATACATTGCAATATAGTACTGAGAAATTAGTGTTAAGTCTGCCATTCTGTGAACAAATGTTTCTTACCAAGCCATTGCATTTGATGTCTCTTTAGCACCTATTGTTAGGGACAGGAGGGATAATGTCATGTCTGTGAGGGTTGTTGGCTCTGTGTGGGAGAACACGAGTAAAAAAAAATCATATAGCATTTCTTACCTCTCTTTCAGTGTTGAATTTAACACAACCACAACGTGTACAGCCTCAGGTTCCCTCGAAATCACACTCAACCAGATCCCTAAGAAATACAAGCTTGTGTGATGTTACTGTACCAAATTGTATAGCGAAAAAGCTGCCAAACACTTAGCTAGCATCATCATCAACAAACCATACATACTGGCATGTCAACAATCTGCACATCTAGCTTTAGCTAGCTAACATTAGTTGAAACAAAGCATGAGGTTCATGTATTTTAGACAATGTAGCTAGATAGCTAGAGTAGACTCCTTATTAATAAGTACAAAACAATCAGAATATAATATGCAAGCTAGCTAGCTAACATTTGCTTAAAGCTACCTTGATGAACACGTAGCTAGCAGGCTAACTTGATTATAAAGGCAACAATGTCAACACTGACGTGAACAGGAGAATGTTGGCCATTTATTTGTGAATTTGTCTCTTGTCAGTGAGTGTTGGCTGTGTCTGCTGTGTTTGAGTCTGGAGACAGTAGTAGCAGCTAGAGCTCCATTGGCTCTTTGAGCGAGGCACAATGAATGTTGTCGAGTTGGTTTGATTTAGTGGAAAGACACACCTTTCCCCAAGGCCAGCAGCCGTGGCTGGGCCAAACCCCCATGTTTTCATTCAAACTCTATTTTTTCTCTCACAACACAAGCAGTGGGGCGGCTTCTGTTATGAAAAGCAACTGCAGATCCGGGCTTTAATATTTTTATATAACAGAGTCGTGCAAAAGTACTGATGTTTGTAGTGTAAACAATGAATAGGACTGTGTCCTGTTCCATTAACTCCTAGTGTCTGCTGACAGTGACCAGTCTGACCATAAGACAACATTGAACATCCTCTGACTAACATCTAACTATCCTTGCAACTCACCCAGTAAATTACCATCATGACCAAAATGAAAATTCAATCCAACCAAATGGGCTTAAGTTAAAACAAGGGAGGACGAGCAGGCAGACAGGAATGCACTAATGTAAATCGTCCTAGATAAGAACATCTGCTAAATGACTAAAATGTTAAATGTAATCTGAATTATGGCTACTTGAACAGAACAAGGAAGGAAATGTTTTGTAGAATCTGTCCTGGTGTTAAATGAGCTGGGTATAGTGATGTCTAAACACACAAGGCCACACCACTAATCTAATGCATAGCTCACTTCCTGAACAGAGCAGTTGAGTGGAGAAAAGGTAAACACAGATTGTAACATTAAGACTTCAGCTTCATTCACACGTTGTAACATTGTCAACACTTGGAGTGGACTTCCCCCCCTCTAGCCAGACAGTTGAGGTGCAACCAGAGCCCACTCAGCTGTTCGGGGTGTTTGGTCAGAAGGGGTCTGTGTGATCTCACTCTGCAGCTGCCTGCTCAGAGAGCCTGTTCCCCTGTTTCCTCCTCACCTCTACTGTAACTCTAGACACCTGACACACACCGAGAGAGGAACACACACACAGACACACACATACTGTCCATGCACACAGACACACACACTAGTGGACACAAAACCCCACCCCCAAGCACACACACCGTCACATGAAAACCCCAGCTGACACTTATTACCAGTCTCATAAAGAACCAGATCCCTCTCCCCTCTCACTCCAGCCTCCCAGCTCCTCAAACAAATAAACGTTCTCCTACTTCAAATAAAGCCCTGTCGTTCTCCTCCCATGCCTTCATATACACTTCTGCTTTCCCTTTGCTTCCATAAAGCCCCACACACCTCTGAGGCTGGGGCCAGGGGGCAGAGTGTCTTACGGGACATGCTTACTGCCCAGACGGTCCCTCCTGGATGAAGCTAAGAAGGCCCACTTAATGGAGAGGCCAGGAGGACCGTTAACAGCCCAGTCATTGTGAAGTTGAAGTCGCTTCACGGCAAAGATATGCTAATATTTTGTAGCATTACAGACAGGGTAGAGAATGTGAGGGAGAGAGAAAAGGAACAAAAGAGGAGAAGACGGAGAGTGAGAGACGGAGACAGGAGGGAGGGAGAGAAAGTGTTGAAAATATTTGAAGAGAGTAAAGAGAGCGTACAGAAAGTCCCAGGTCGCCGTGACTCTTCGGCTCTTGTTCGTCTGCTTCCCGCTCACACATCGTTGTACTCGCACACACACACACACACACACACACACACACACACACACACACACACACACACACACACACACACACACACACACACACACACACACACACACACACACACACACACACACACACACACACACACGCGCACACACAAGCGCAAACAAACACACACACACGCGCAAACAAACACACACACACGCGCAAACAAACACAGGGTGATAGAGGGAGAGAGAGCAGTGCAAGCTCTCACACTCTTTCATTCTCCCAATGTAAAGCGTTTTATTTGTTCTGTGTTCGGGCCATTCAGTTGGTGCTTATCGGCAGTTCTCTCCGATTCAGATGGGCTCAGGGGACTTCAGAGGGGCTAAGCCCCCCGCAAGAAGATTAGCCAAACACAGCCAGCTGGCCCAGCCCAGCCCAGAGTAGAGCACTCTACAGGGATTAAGGATACCACGCTCACCCAAACAAGATTTAGGCTTTTCACTGGCAATTACTCTCAATGTACATTGTGATACATACTGAGCCGTGTGGCTCAGTTGGTAGAGCTTTGGACTTGCAATGCCAGGGTTGTGGGTTTGACTCCCACAGGGGACCAGTACGAAATGAAAATGTATGTGCTCTGGATAAGAGTGTCTGCTAAATGATTAAACTATGAAAGATGCTCTTCCAGATTGGAAGGTTTGGAAACTGGGCCTATATGATACTGCACCTAGGCTTAAAATGCATTAGAGTTACTGTTATGTTTCCACAGACTAGATGTTATTGATAAACTAGACTGCCTGCCACACGTGCAGACAGAGCGTGGGTGTCATTATTCCACTGTGCAGTGTTCATGTTACGTTGGGAACAAAGAGATCCACACATCTACATGGATAACGGAGAGTCTAGTGAACATTGCAGGGACTAGAACGATGGCGTCTGCACTCTAAACTCCAACCAAGGCCTGTACAAGCAGGTTAGGCTCGGTGTAATGACCCGTGTGTTATAGTCAGATGAAGAGAGAGGAGCGAGAGGAGAAAAGAGAGGAGAGGTTGTGTTCCCTGTGGGGCCTGGAGTCTCTGGTGGAGGGATGTAGATATGTGCAGGTTAATGAGCTCTATAGGTCCCACAGGACCTGGGCCCCTTTATACCTGCTCTGTTCTCTTCTCTTCTCCTCTTCTCCATTCCTGACATGCCAAGGGAAAGAGACAGAGGAAGCGAGAAAAGAGGAGAAAGAGAGAGAAAGAGAGGGACCAGGACACAGAGAGAGAGAGAGAGAGAGAGAGAGAGAGAGAGAGAGAGAGAGAGAAAGAGAGGGACCAGGAGAGAGAGAGAGAGAGAAAGAGAGGGACCAGGAGAGAGAGAGAGAGAGAGAGAGAGAGAGAGAGAGAGAGAGAGAGAGAGAGAGAGAGAGAGAGAGAGAAAGAAAGAAAGAGAGAGAGAGAGGACCAAGACTGCCAGCCTCTTGAAACAATTATTCCCTGGGATGAGAGGCATTAGAGGGTTCCAGTGCCAGCAAGGCCCCAAATGTGGCAATAAGGGAAAGCTTTGGGGAGAGTGAGGCTAATCAGAACCAGATTCAAAATGACAACAAACCCAACCACACACACAGGAAAATCGACACTTCGCATATTAAAACTCGGCGGGGGGAAAAAATCCTGTGGAAACATCAAACTGTAATGAAGAACAGGCCCAATGAGCACACGAGAGGGAGAGAGAGAGGGAACACTTTCAAAAGTTAATGGACCTGTTAGCCAAACCGCAGCTGTCTTTTTTTGTCCACATTACATGGTTTTGTTCCAGATCTGTACTGGATGGCTTTATTGTGCCTTGTTTTCCCCAGCCCTTCAGATGTGGCCTAGCGGGGCTTTGTTGGGATGTCTGTGGCTATGCCACCATGTCTTCAGATAGGATGTTACACTAAAGTACACTACCGCCTGACGACTGGTTCTCTGGATTAGACGTGGCGGGCATTACGGATGTGCCCTGGTAAGAGGAAGAAAGGAAGAGGGAGGCAGGCGGTAGGAGGAGGGAGGAAGGCGGAAAGGGGGAGAGAGGAGGGGGAAAGGAGGAGTGAGGGCTAACCTGGTGACTTGGGGAAGGCAGGAGCAGTGGACCATATTGGAGCAGAGGAGAGGGTTTAGAGTAACATTCCTCTGTTGATCCTGTGTAAACCCTGTCTCTTACTGCTGATCTGATATGGAAATGGAAGTGCAGATGGAGGCTTCCACCCGCCTTATATGGGATTGTGGCTCGGCCTGGCGGGATCACAGACTGAGCTGCAGAGAGAGAAAGAGGAGGGGGGGGGGGTGACCAGAGACAGACAGATAGGTACAGACAGCACAAAAGGTAAGAAACCAAACGAGTAGAGAGAGAGAGAAACCCAAAAAAAGTGAGAATGAGAGAGAGCAAGAGTGAGAGAAACAGAGTGATCCAGACTGACAGAAACAGGCTGCTTTGCTGGGAATGCATTGTTTTTTTCTCCCTCTGACGTTTTGTCAATGATCTGTGTTCTTTGAAAGAGGAAGTCATCAGGTCCAGAGAACAGAAACAATTTCCTCTCCGTCACACAGTGTGAAACACAACAATAGCATCCACATACACCACAACCCACAACTACTCACTGCTACAGCTGGAGCTGAGTCATTCTGCTACTGCCATTGTTCCACATTCAATCCCCAAGGTCTATATTATTTTAGAATCTCTTTCCTCTCTATGCTTGGTAAAATAATGTCGCCCTTGACTCTACTTTTGTTACGACCTTCACTGCAGATTGCAGTGAGCTGCTACTTCTAGTGCACTGTTAACTTGCTCTGACTGAGGATAAGAGTCACAGAAGAATTGTTACTATATCAAGGTGAAATAGTCACATTTAAAAGCAGATAAAACGTACTAAATCTATGGCATGTTATTCCGTTTAAGGCTACGTACCAATGAAAAACTCAACAGTAAGTGTTGCTACTTTTGAACTTTGAGGTATTATTCATCTAGCTAGCATGCTAGATTCTTAAATCAATGATAAGGCTGCAAGGATGCTAGCCTCAGACAGTGATGATGACATGAGTGCTAACATGCTAGAGGCTAAACACAGACAACGCGGGCAGCGGCCGGGAAACCTGAGATACCCGATCCTCAGCAGCCCAGTTAATCTGATCAGCAACACTTTGTTCAAGCGTGTCTTATTTAAAGAGGACAGCACTCCTGCCTAGCTAGCCCAAACATCAGCCCTATCCCCTTTCACCATGCAGAGACCCACCCAGGGAGCCAGGCCTGTTATCTGATCCACACCAAACCTTTCCGACCCGTCACCCCTCAGGCACAACAATGCATACCTGGCTCATATTCATTAGTGCACACCATGGCAAAATGTTTTGCTGTGGATAAGAACGTCTGCTAAATGACTCAAATGTAAGAGACATGTCTTTGAGTATAACAGACGTACAGTTGAAGTCGGAAGTTTACAAACACCTCAGCCAAATACATTTAAACTCAGTTTTTCACAATTCCTGCCATTTAATCCAAGTGAAAAGTCCCTGTCTTAGGCCAGTTAGGATCACCAATTCATTTTAAGAATGTGAAATGGCAGAATAATAGTAGAGAGAATTATTTATTTCAGCTTTTATTTCTTTGCCTTTAAATTGTTTAACTTGGGTCAAACGTTTCGGGTAGCCTTCCACAAGCTTCCCAAAATAAATTGGGGGAATTTTGGCTCATTCCTCCAGACAGAGATGGTGTAACTGAGTCAGGTTTGTAGGCCTCATTGCTCACACACGCTTTTTCAGTTCTGCCCACAAATTCTCTATAGGATTGAGGTCAGGGCTTTGTGATGGCCACTATAATACCTTGACTATGTTGTCCTTAATCCATTTTGCCACAACTTTGGAAGTATGCTTGGGGTCATTGTCCATTTGGAAGACCCATTTGCGACCAAGCTTTAACTGATGTCTTGAGATGTTGCTTCAATATATCCACATCATTTTCTTCCTTCATGATGCCATGTATTTTGTGAAGTGCACCAGTCCATCATGCAGCAAAACACCCCCACAACATGATGCAGCCACCGCCGTGCATCACTGTTCGGATGGTGTTCTTCGGCTTGCAAGCCTCCCCCTTTTTCCTCCAAACATAACCATGGTCATTATGGCCAAACAGTTCTATTTTTCTTTCATCAGATCAGAAAACATTTCTCCAAAAAGTACGATCTTTGTCCCCATGTGCAGTTGAAAACCGTAGTCTGGCTTTCTTATGGCGGTTTTGGAGCAGCGGTTTCTTCCTTGCTGAGCGGCCTTTCAGGTTATGTCGATATAAGACTGGTTTCCTCCAGCATCTTCACAAGGTCCTTTGCTGTTGTTCTGGGATTGATTTGCACTTTTCGCATCAAAGAACGTTCCATCTCTAGGAGACAGAACACGTCTCCTTTTTGAGCGGCATGACAGCTGCGTGGTCCCATGGTGTTTATACATGCGTACTATTGTTTGTACAGATGAAAGTGGTACCTTCAGTTGTTCTCAAGGATGAACCAGACTTGTGGAGGTCTACAAAAAAAAAATCTGAGGTCTTGGCTAATTTCTTTTGATTTTCCCATGATGTCAAGCAAAGAGGCACTGAGTTTGAAAGTAGGCCTTGAAATACATCCACAGGTACACCTCCAATTGACTAAAATGATGTCAATTAGCCTATCTCAAGCTTCTAAAGCCATGACATAATTTTCTGGACTTTTCCAAGCTGTTTAAAGGCAGTCAACTTAGTGTATTTAAACTTCTGACTCGCTGGGAATTGTGATACAGTGAATTATAAGTGAAATTATCTACCTGTAAACAATTGTTGGAAAAATTACTTGTGTTAATTCACAAAGTAGATGTCCTAACCAACTTGCCAAAACTATAGTTCGTTAACAAGAAATGTGTGGAGTGGTTGTAAAACGAGTTTAAATGATTCCAACCTAAGTGTAAGTAAACTTCCGACTTCAACTGTTATGTAAACTTTCCCCCAGTGGTGCTGTCACCTGTAGAATAGGTGATATAAATAATTTTAGAAGACTTGATCAAGTACCTTCTACTCATCCTATCCTCTTTCCTACATGATATCAATAACAGATGGGCAGATCATGAGAAACCCACAATAAAGTCAGGGGTATCCAAGAACCAGAACACACCCTGAGACAGTGAAACCCTAGTCTAGGTTACCATACTCCCAAGTCATGGTAACCTAATCACGAGGAAGCCTGGAAATTGAGATTTGTGAAACCCAAACAGACTGAGCGCAGCCATAGCTAACATCAGTGCAGCCATAGTGTTATCCTCCTGAGGGAACTGTCCATGCTGCGGCTGGTGTTAATAAGAGCCAGGACCTTGGCCAGCAGGGGAGGACGTTGACACCAGTCACCATGTGACCTCCCAGTCAGTCAGCTAAAACCCACACAGCCCCACCGAGGGGAGAGAGAAGACACTCGGCAGCTCAGCTAGCAGCTAAGCCCTGTCTACCTGCTACCCCCCTGCCTCAGGTGGCCCCGCTTATCTAAACCCCTAAAACACACACGCCGACACACCCGGTGGGCCTTAACCCCCACTGAGCCAACAGCTGTTTCCAGCAGCACCAAACTGTCTGTACCATATGCATCAGAACACTGCCATGACTGACTGCAACACACACTGCAGCTCGGGTGAATGTGTAAAAGCATGTGAAGAACACATGACATTGCATTCCGCTGCGCTGTAATTCAATGTAATTCAACACAACAAGAGATGCTATTTGGACGTGGCACAACTGCATGCCAACAAACTGCAGGTCCCTCACCTTCGCCCCTCAGCCCTGACCCTAACATCTGAAGTGGAGGGAGGCTTGTGTTCTGTTTTCCCAACCGGTAACCATTATCCTTTAATGAATAACACCGGTGCTCAGTCTGACCTGAGGCAGCTACCCCTGGGGTCTGGAGGACTACGGTCTGGCTGCATTCTTCGATACCCTGACCTAGCCTAGCGGTTAAGAGCGTTGGGCTAGCAACCGTAAAAGTCGCTGGTTCAAATCCCCGAGCCGGCAAGGTGAATAAACTCTACTGTTCTGCCCTTCAGCAAGGAAGTTAACCCCCAACAACAACTGCTTCCCGGGTGCTGATCACGTCAATTATGGCAGCCCCACGCACCTCACTGATTCAGAGGGGTTGGGTTGAATGCATTCAGTTGTGCAACTGACTTGGTATCCCCTTTCATCTGGCCCCTACCTGCCCTAGCATTGACTCTCTGATGCTGTAGTGCAGGGGGTCAACCTCATTCCATGGGGGGCCGAGTGTCTACTGGCTTTTGGTTTCTCATTTAAATGTGTCCAATTAATACCTAAACAACCAGGGGAGGTCCTAACTAATCAGTGACCTTAATTCATCAATCAAGTACAAGGGAGGAGCGAAAACCCACAGACACTTGGCCTACCGTGGAATGAGTCTGACACGTGCTGCAGTGTCTTTCACAGTTCTAGTGCTACTCCTTCTCTCTCCATTTCTCTCTCGCTCCCCCATCCCGCTCTCTCTCCTTGTCCCCCTCTCTCCCTCTCACTGTCTATCTCTCCCACCCTTTCTCTCTCTCTCCCCCTCTCCATCCGCCCTCTCCCTGTCTCTCTCTCCCTGGGCCAGTGTGATTGTGTAATGGTATAACATGGCGCTGACCTTGTGCTCCGTGTTAGCTGCTACCCTGGCCTCCGCAGCCCTACTCACTGGCTCTCTGACGGCCCATAATGAAAGAGCCTGGAGCCTGGAGCCTCGAGACAGTCACATTGCAGAAAGGCAGCCAAGCAGGGTTTTAAATGGACACAGGCACACCTGCAGGGTTTTAAGTGGAGACTGCTGCCTCTGCTGTGTCTCTACAGTATGTGGTCCAGGGTTCAGAGGTGGAGCAAGGCTCTATTTTCCTCGGGAGTCAATAGGAGTTAGACATTATGAGCCCGAGTAAATGAGCGTTATGGGGCGTGTAGAGAAGTAGCATAGGGCCTACTGCAGTGTGATCTGAGTAAAGGCAGGAGAAATCAGGAGGATATGTTACACTGTGTGGTTCAGGCATGATAGGAACTGGTCTCATCCCATTATCACACCCTCTCCCTCTGTCTCTACTCAGCCATTGGACAGTAAGGCAGGGGAGGCGGAGGCTGATAGGCCGGTAGCTCAGGTAAAACCCTGAGATTCACCCACCAGAGAGATGCTGAGGCTGGGGGTAGGACGGCTGGGACCAGAGTTGCTGATGAGCTGGTAATGACTTTAAAGGGGAGTGTTATTAACAGAGGTCTGAAATATAATCCCACACTGTTAACACGGCATCACTATTCATTAGAGTGATGGGTGGCGATGGGTATGGTTTTGAGAGAGAGAGAGAGATGAGGAGGAGGAAATGGAAAATGAGATGAGAGATGGTGGTGAGTGGTTCTATTCCAGGGTCAGAAAAACATTATACACCTATACATGACTCCTACTGTCTGAATGACCCACAACAGCGTAGTGTAACAAATGTGTTTCATACAAATGACTACACTTCCTCCAAATAGTCATAGATACATTGTTATGTCTTGGATATATACTGGGGTTGAATATTCATACGTTTTGCCACAAACTACGTCAAACAAATGTTTTTTAGAATACATATAAAAAGGTAGCCGTAAACATTTATTGATCTCATAAAAAAGGCTATTAACAGAATCGTGTCAGAGGCAAGCTGTATTCTCAGAGGCCTGATAACTACAGTTGTTTGTCAGATGAGAGGGGGGGAGAGAGAAAGAGACTGAGAGAGAGAGAGAGAGAGAGAGAGAGAATGAGAGAGAGAGAATGAGAGAATGAGAGAGAGAGAGAGAAAGAGAGACAGAGAGAGAGAGAGAGAGAGAGAGAAAGAGAGAGAGAGAGAGAGAGAAAGCGAGAGAGAGAGAGAGAGAGAGAGAGAGAATGAGAGAGAGAGAATGAGAGAATGAGAGAGAGAGAGAGAAAGAGAGACAGAGAGAGAGAGAGAGAGAGAGAGAGAAAGAGAGAGAGAGAGAGAGAGAAAGCGAGAGAGAGAGAGAGAGAGAGAGAGAGACTGAGCTAAAAAGCTGTCCTTTACTGAAACATCAGTCCCTCTCTCTGTTCTGTTCTGTCTGAGTGTTTGCCTTCCTTCAGAGAGATGACAGTGTTGCTTTTCATCAAACTAAAACTGAAGTTTCCTGAAGATCCAGTGGATGCCGCGTCGCTTGAAGAAAAACTGAAAAGGCAACGCTTGAGAAATAACATTTCCCACTTAAAATGAGAAACATGTTCTGCCCTCCTCCAGCTGTCTCCAGGCATAAAGTTCACAAGCAATCAAATACATGACAAACTAATGTCTTCTAACCTCACATGATTGTAAACTAAGAAAATAAAGTGATCTATTGCTGTATATGCATCTGAAACAGCATTGAAACTTTAAATAAATAGAGAATATGGAATATCAAATCAAACTTTATTTGTCATGCGCCGAATACAAGTGTAGACTTTACAGTGAAATGTTTACTTAAAAGCCCTTAACCAACAGAGAAGAGTTAAGAAATTATTTACCAAATAAAATAAAGTAAAAAATTATAAAAAGTAACCCAATAAAATAACAATAACGAGGCTATATACAGGGGGTACAGGTACGAGTCAGTGTGTGGGGGTACAGGTACGAGGTCATTTGTACATGTAGGTAGGGGTGAAATGACTATCCATAGATAATAAACAGCGAGTAGCAGCAGTGTACAAAACAAATGGGGGGGGGGTCAATGTAAATAGTCCGGTGGCCATTTGATTAATCGTTCAGCAGTATTATGGCTTAGGGATAGAAGCTGTTAAAGAGCCTTTTGGTCCTAGACTGGCGCTCCTGTACCGCTTACCGTGCGGTAGCAGAGAAAACTTGACCAAATCAAATCAAATGTATTTATAAAGCCCTGCTTACATCAGCTGATATCTCAAAGTGCTGTACGGAAACCCAGCCTAAAACCCCAAACAGCAAGCGATGCAGGTGTAGACCTCTCTATGTACATCACACACACTATCAAGCATTTCACACATATTATTTAGACACTGACTGCGCTCCGGTAACACTTGCCGTGCCGTAGCAGAGAAAACAGTCTACGACTTGGGTGACTGAACAACAGCAAAGGACCTTATGAAGATGCTAAATCCACAGTAAAACGAGTCGTATATCAACATAACCTGAAAGGCCACTCAGCAAGGAAGAAGCCACTGCTCCAAAACCGCTATAAAAAAGCCAGACTACGGTTTGAAACTGCACATGGGGACAAAGATCATACTTTTGGGAGAAATGTCCTCTGGTTTGATGAAACAAAATTAGAACTGTTTGGCCATAATGACCATCGTTATGTTTGGAGGAAAAAGGGGGAAGCTTGCAAGCCGAAGAACACCATCCCAACCGTGAAGCACAGGAATGATAGCATCATGTTGTGGGGGTGCACTTCACAAAATAGATGGCATCATGAGGATGCAAAATTCTGTGGATATATTGAAGCAACATCTCAAAGACATCAGTCAGGAAGTTAAAGCTTGGTCGCAAATGGGTCTTCCAAATGGACAATGACCGCAAGCATACTTCCAAAGTTGTGGCAAAATGGCTTAAGGACAACAAAGTCAAGGTAAGGGAGTGGCCATCACAAAGCCCTGACCTCAATCCCATAGAAAATCTGAAAAAGCGTGTGTGAGCAAGGAGGCCTACAAACCTGACTCTGTCAGCTCTGTCAGGAGGAATGGGACAAAATTCACCCAACTTATTGTGGGAAGCTTGTGGAAGGCTACCCGAAACGTTTGACCCAAGTTAAACAATTTAAAGGCAATGCTGCCAAATAATAATTGAGTGTATTTAAACTTCTGACCCATTGGGATGAAAGATATAGAAGCTGAAATAAATCATTCTCTACTATTATTCTGACATTTCACATTCTTAAAATAAAGTGGTGATCCTAACTGACCTAAAACAGGGCATTTTTACTCTGATTAAATGGCAGGAATTGTGAAAAACTGAGTTTAAATGTAATTGGCTAAGGTCTATGTAAACTTCCGACTTCAACTGTATATCGGTGGTGATGTGGACACCAAGGAACTTGAAACTCTCGACCAGCTCCACTACAGCCCCATTGATGTTAATTGGGGCATGTTCGGCCCACGATCAGCTCCTTTGTCTTGCTCACATTGAGGGAGAGGTTGTTGTCCTGGCACCACACTGCCAGTTCTCTGACCTCCTCCCTATAGGGTGTCTCATCGTTGTCTCGGATCAGGCCTACCACTGTTGTGTCATCTGTAAACTTAATGATGGGGTTGGAGTCGTGTTTGGCCATGCAGTCGTGGGTGAACAGGGAGTACAGGAGGAGACTAAGTACACACCACTGAGGGGCCCCAGTGTTAAGGATCAACGTGGCAGACGTGTTGTTGCCTACTCTTACCACCTTGGGGCGGCCCGTCAGGAAGTCCAGGATCCAGTTGCAGAAGGAGGTGTTTAGTCCCAGGGTCCTTAGCTTAGTGATGAGCTTTGTGGGCACTATGGTGTTGAACACTGAGCTGTAGTCAATGAACAACATTCTCACATAGCTCGTCTGGTAGGGTTGCGTCACTGGGCAGCTCACGTCTGTGTTTCCCTTCGTAGTCCGTAATAGTATTCAGGCCCTGCCACATCTGACGAATATGTCCCAAATGGCACCATATTCCCTGTATTCCCAGGGCCCAGGTCAAAAGTAGTGCACTATAAAGGGAAGACAGTGCCATTTGGGACATGCCATAATATCCATGGTAGGCTGCTCAGAGCAGAACAGAGCCACTGACCTGTAACATGTAGTTCTGGGTTTCCCGATCTCCTCTTCCTATCCCCCTATCCTTTTCTGTCATTTTGGTTCACTCTCCAAGCCCACGGTAATGAAGTGGGTAATCACAGTTATCTGGCCCATTCAAGTACTCTGTGCAGTAAATCAATATAGAACTGTCACGGGGCCAGCCGTCCACTTTGACTGACGACCACTAATCTATTTGTCGAGTTTCTGTGTCCTAAAGATACTTTCTCTCTCCTCTCTTTCTGTCCCTTCCTCTCTATCTGAGGTCAAACTTAAGAGTATAGAGTAGGACAATTATTCTTTGTTCTTTATTTGGATCCCGATTAGCTGACGCCTCGTTGACTCTTAGGGTCCAGAAAGATGTGGTACTAGATGCATTGACATACCTAGGATTGGGCAGCTAGAGGAAGCCATTGGAACTCCTCTGTACCTACCTAGCTAACACGTAGCTAACGCCAGAGGCTAGAGAGAACAGGCGTAGTCCCGACGTGCTGCTGCAGAAACCCATCAATACAGCACAACAAACTGATAAGAATTTCTATGAATTTTGAAATGTTCTCCCTGCTGTGGCTCCATTGGCTGCGGACCTAACAGGAATATTGATAAGCTGACGGCAGGGGAGGGCCAGCCTCACAGCACTACTGCTGCTGCAGGGTTGCATAATGTTTCCTGCATCATTTACGTGCTTTTTAATTCAACATCATATCAACGTTTTTTTTCCCTTTCTTTTCTATAGATAATCAAATCAGAAAAAGGGCAAACTGAACTGCTGACACTGAAACATGTAAGGCAACGGGGAAATGTAGACAGAGATTTGAGCTTCATATTTGTGAAGCTTTAACACAGGACGACATGGATCTGTGTAGCCAGTGTTTGTGTTTCATGTGGTTTCTCCATCGGACATATGGAACTATTTGATTTGGATGGATGGTTGACATGACAGAAATGTATGCAGGTATTTTTTGTATCTAAAAGGTGGGTGAAATGTTTGCCTCGGTGATACATTTCGCACAGTTATGCGAGTTGTGTCGTACAAAAGGACTATGGCATTTTGTGCATGGTTCAGGCTACAGAGAAAGGCATTAAAAGAAAGAAATGTCTTGTGACAATAGGCCTATAGTAAAAGGCGTGTTGTGTTGGGTGATGCGGTAACAGTCTGCTGCATTTTGAAAAGTGCCGGTGAAAGTGTTATGTCCATGAGGAGTTCCGTCGCGCGTGTGCTGTTGCACATGCAGTAAGCTGTTTCCTGCCGATCTCAGAAGGTCAAATTGTGAACCCGTGACCCACATTTATCACATAAACTGTAAATGTCGTATCTCACAACGGATTGGGTTCCCCAAATTTAGTACGTTCGCCGTGACAGAACGTTTATTTATTCTCGTAGATCTGCTGTGTTCCACAAGGTTCTATCTAGCGCTGCGGTGAGGGGGGGGGGGGGGTGCACACTTTGACAGGCAGTCCAACACTAAGTCAGAGAGGTTTAGGCACTTAGACAAATTTCGGAAATTTGCCGTTGTTCCCCTTCAAGGCACAATTACTTCCAGACCTCCACAAGACCAGTACTGTGGGAGCTTAGTGAGAGTCATGACCAGTATTAAAACCTCAAGGCCCTTTCAACTCTCCTCCCCCCCTTGTCTCTCGCTCGCTATGTGAATTGTGCCCATAAAAGTTGTTTTAAAATTCAGACTCCTCTC
Organism: Oncorhynchus kisutch; assembly: GCF_002021735.2. Taxonomy (NCBI): domain Eukaryota; kingdom Metazoa; phylum Chordata; class Actinopteri; order Salmoniformes; family Salmonidae; genus Oncorhynchus; species Oncorhynchus kisutch. The sequence continues at coordinate 13,297,473 of NC_034197.2, forward strand.
CTCTCTCTCTCTCTCTCCCCCTCTCTGCTTCCTCTATCTCAATTTAATTTCTCATTGTTTTATATTTTCTGTAGGCAAGGTAAATAATGCTGGCATCAACTGGATTTCTGTCTCAGTCAACAGGGAAATATGCTGAAGAATTTGTACGTTATGTTCTTTTCCCCGAGTAAGGCTTAATTAATTTACCTTTGGAAATTATGTCCAATTACAGTATGCAGTCAACAGGGTCATGTGTTTCAAAACACACAAAATACAACCCTGCCAATAATGAATATGAAAATAAGCGCTTCTATTCTGAGAGATGGTGAAATGCAGTTGGGGTTTATATATAAGTATGTAACAGTGAAGCTCAATATGTTTACGACATATGTGATGCAGTCTTTAGGGGTTTCGTTTACCGTACTGGCACAGATGTCTGGTAGCAGAACTAGTCTGTAGCTCTACAGTCTTAAGGACTGAGCACAGTCCATTCGTAATCATAATCATCTGTGGAGGAGTATTTCTCCCTTTTTGTCAGATGATCATGGCTTTACATTTTTTTCCCTTCAAGTCATTTGCGGAGAAAAGAGAAAGGAATTGGAATTAACACAGAGAGAGAGAGAAACAGATTGCGGGAACGAGGGAAAGAGAAAGAGAGGTATTTGGATGTGAGTAATGAAGTAGTTGTTTTCATATGGGCATTGAGCCACGGGCGTCCGAGCTGTCTGAACACCACTCTTCTAGAAAGCTGCCCGCTGAGCTCATCTCCTCCACCACTTGAAAGAACTGGAAAACTGTTTGCTGGTATTTGTGAGAGGTGAGGCAAACGGGCAACGAGAGACTAAGAAGTATCAGGTGATCACAGTGCTATTCGTCTGCTATCCATTTAGGATGGGTTCTACAGTCATTCTTCAGTTTTTGGGAAGCTATGCTAACCCTCCTGAAATGTGGTCATTTAAAGACCGTCTTCCATAAGAAACTGTGCCAAGATGATTCACTTGCCCAGGCAAGGGAGGATGGTGCGCTTTCTTTCCTTGCAACTGCCAATTTCTACAGGCAATTCTCCCTGTTTTTGCCAGTGGGGGAATTGTGGCTGGATTGCTAAGTGTAACATGATTAGGAATGCCTGCAATCTCACCCAGCCAGTCGTAAATATGGTGTTGGGGGGGGGGGGGGGGGGGGGGGTATTGACAGCTGTCATTTACAGTAGAACTGCTCACCCTGCTTCTGTTCTCTGTCATGTCACCCAGACAGGCGTTTACATTTCTAGTTTGACAGTCACACTTTCATTAGAAAAAACACACAAACCAAACAAAGCCAATGATTTCACAAAAGGAGGCAATTATTTGTTCGACAGGGATTAAATCATTCATTCATTAATTGAACCCCACCATTAAATATGAAAACAAAGTGCTGCAACTGTCATTATAAAAGACATTCAGAAGGAAGAGACAAATTATTATAACTGGGAATATACCTATTTGAAATTATGCGAATGCCAGCGTTTTCCCCTGAAATGGTCTATTTCAAGTCAGTAAAATGTCGAATGTATTAGTAAAATGTGCAATGTGTGTGCCTAAGTGCACAGTGTGTGTGTGTGTGAACAGGTTGTAGTAGGACCTCTCCTGCTGGGCTAAGAGCTAGGCATGGTTCCCCTGAGGGGAAAGGATGGCTCTATTCAGTCCGTTGCCATGGGCCTCAGCTGTTGCTAGGGACACCATGTACCATAGTTTGACTGCAGCAGCTCCTGGCACTCTCTCTCTCTCTCTCTCTTTCTCTTTCATTCTCGCAGTCATCATTTCTTATCTGAACTCTCTCTGTCTCTCTCTTTCATCCTCTCTTATCCACTCTCTCCCCCTCTCTGTCTGTTGCCCCCTCCACCCTCTCCCTCCCATCCCCTTTCCCTCCCGCCATCCCTTCCTACCTCACATGAGATCTGTCTACCTCGGTGTGTACCTCATTAGGGCGACAGTAGAGGGGAGTCACAGCAAACTGAGGGAACAGAGGGCGAGGTCAGAGAGGAGAGAGGAGGAGAGAAACAACAGATCTGTCCAGCTGATGGTGGACAAACAGCAGGCCAGCAGGTCACCTCACCTCTAACCACCAGGTCTTGGGCTGGCTGGCGGACACCCTGGGCTGAGACTGATATGAAACACACAGACCAGACCCAGGACCACGAAGATCCCTCTCCCTGTTGCTCCCTGTTAGGAAAGTTCACATCTGGGACGGTTCAGCTTGACAATACAGGCATTGCCTGCAAGTAGCTCTGGGGAGAAGTGAGGGAGGCCTGTCCAATAGCACTGGAGAGCAGCTGCCTCTGTGTGTCGTCCTCCGCATCCCTTTCAACTCTCCGGCCTTTTATGTGCCACTTTCAGCTGCTCCCCGCCACTGTAGCCCCCCATCCCCTCCCCCCCCATTCCCCCTGTCACAGAGATGATGTGGCAGTGACCAGGTGAGTGGGCTGGGTGCCCATGGGCCAGGCATACTGTGTCAGTTAACCAGTTCAATGGGACAATGGCTCAATTTGTCCAATTAATGCCCCTGCCACACTCACCACCCATAAGGGGGTCGGGGGGGGGGGGGGACGCACCTGAACCAGCCTTCCAGGCTGGGACAATGTCCCTGTTCTCATTTAGTGCCAGGAACCCATCCGAACCAAATGTTGATTATCCAACAGAGCAGCGCGTGATGAAAAGAATCAATTGGGCCAAACGCAGGCATTACACACAGGTAGCACTCTACACATAGTGGTTGGACTGCTCTGTTCTCCAGTATGGGCACTAGCGTCCTAGTGCCCATACTGTTCTGGACTCTCCATCCCTCACATACTGCTGCAGTTGAGATGCTTTGAAAGAGGAATTATTACACAACGACCATGCTGTGTGTCCTGCCAGCTACAACATGGTGAAGATCTGTAGGAGCTGCCATTACGGATTTCATTGGCGTGGGCCTTCAAGGGCAGCCATTATGCAGATCATTGGCGTGGGCCTTCAAGGGCAACCATTACGGCTCGGCTGCACATCTTGATGCTATTTCCCAATGCAACTGGTTCACTATTGTACCCGAAAGAATCCAACCCGAAGACCTCTGTGATGTGAGAAGCAGTACTAGGCCGATGATATTCCACCTGGGAATGCATCCTTTTGGTCTCAGGCTCAATACTCCTTAACCCCTGACTCAGTGCTAAGGAGCAGGGATGTGGAACCAAACTTCATTGCCAGTATTCCCAGTTCCCCCCTCCATCCCTCTCTCCTCTGTTCTGGGATTGACCCACAGAGAGAGAGAGAGAGAGTTCTGCTGTGGGCTCTTTAACCTCTCAATACAACAGGGTTATTTTAGTTGTCTCTTTCAACATCCCATCTACATGTTCCTCTGCTTCCATCCCTGCCTGGCTATATCAAAGGCAGCCCCCCCCCCCCCTTATCCACTCTCTCTCTCCCCTCTCTTTTCCCACCAAGACCATTCCCCATGTGGAGAATATGTGCTCTAAAGCAGACAATTTCCTTCCTCACAAACACAGCAAATCCCATTTAGATGACACAATCCTTAGGTAATATAAACCCAGAATAATCTGTATTCTGAAAATTTCGCAGATTCTGACCGGTTCAATCACTAGATAATGTAATGATAGCTGAATTGGGCTGCTATCACTAAATCAAATGTGTTTGGGAATTTCTAACAGACCATTGGACAATCTTTTAACACTTTAACAGGATGACCATAGTTATTCATTCAGAGGGGATTTCTAAAGCCTTGTATCTCTGAGGTGTTTTGAGTGCTAACAGTCCGTATCTAAATAATGTGTGTGAAATGCTTGATAGTGTATGTGATGTACATAGAGAGGTCTACTTTCTTGGGGAACAGAATATTGACTGGTTTTCATCAAGCTGTCCACTCAGGAGGAAGCTTCTCACTGTAACCAGGGCTGTAACCGTCTGGTTCAGGTTATTAAATCAACCTATCAGGGTGTTTACAAACACCACAGGGACAGAATTGACTGTTTTCTCTGCAACCGCACGGTAAGCGGTACTGGAGTGCCAAGTATAGGACCAAAAGGCTCCTTAATCGCTTCTACCCCCAAGCCATAAGACTGCTGAACAATTAATAAAATGGCCACCGGACTATTTACATTGCCCCCCCCCCTCCATTTGTTTTGTACACTGCTGCTACTCGCTGTTTATTATCTATACATAGTCACTTCACCCCTACCTACATGTATAAATGACCTCAACTAGCCTGTACCCCCGCACACTGACTCGGTACCGGTACCCCCTGTATATAGGTACCCCCTGTATATAGGTACCCCCTGTATATAGGTACATTGTTATTCTCATTGTGTTCTTTTTATTATTTTTTACTTTAGTTTATTTGGTAAATATTTTCTTAGCTCTTCTTGAACTGCACTGTTGGTTAAGGGGTGGCAGGGTAGCCTAGTGATTAGAGCGTTGGAGTAGTAACCAGAAGGTTGCCCATTCAAATCCCTGAGCCGACAAGGTACAAATCTGTCGTTCTGCCCCTGATCAGGCAGTTAACCCACTGTTCCTAGGCCGTTATTGAAAATAAGAATTTGTTCTTAACTGACTTGCCTAGTTAAATAAAGGGTTTGTAAGTAAGCATTTCACAGTAAGGTATACACTTTGTATTACGTAAAGTGTTCTCCACTTTTTATTACGTCACAGCCTTTTTGTAAAATGGATTCAAGTAATTTTTTCCTCATACCCCCATAATGACAAAGCGAAAACAGGTTTTTAGAAATGTTTGCAAATGTATAAAATAAAATAAATGAAGTAACTTATTTACATAAGTATTCAGACCCTTTGCTATGAGACTCGAAATTGAGCTCAGGTTCACCTTGTTTCCATTGATCCTCATTGAAATGTTTCTACAACTCAATTGGAGTCCACCTGTGGTAAATTCAACTGATTAGACATGATTCGGAAAAGCACACACCTGTCTTTATATGGTCCCACAGTTGACAGTGCATGTCAGAGCAAATGCCTAGCCATGAGATCGAAGGAAGTCTCCGTAGAGCTCTGAGATAGGATTGTGTCGAGGCACAGATCGGGGGAAAGGTACAAAAAACATTCTGCAGCATTGAAGGTCCCCAAGAACACAGTGGCCTCCATCATTCCTAAAGTTTGTAACCACCAAGACTCTTCCTAGAGCCTTTGACAGGGAGGTGACCAAGTACCCGATGGTCACTCTGACAGAGCTCCAGAGTTCCTCTGTGGAGATGGGAGAACCTTCCCGAAGGAAAACAATCTGTGCAGCACTCCACCAATCAGGCCTTAATGGTAGAGCGGCCAGACGGAAGCCACTCCTCAGTAAAAGGCACATGACAGCCCACTTTTTATTTTATTTATTTATTTAACCTTGGAGTTTGCCAAAAGGAAAAAGGCACCAAAGGACTCAGACCATGAGAAGATTCTCTGGTCTGATGAAACCAAGATTGTACTCTTTGGCCTGAATGCCAAGCGTCTCATCTGGAGGAAACCTGGCACCATCCATACGGTGAAGCATGGTGGTGGCAACATCCTGTTGTGGGGATGTTTTTCAACAGTAGGGACTGGGAGACTAGTCATGATCGAGGGATAGATGAACGGAGCAAAGTAAAGAGAGATCCTTGATGGAAACCTGATCCAGAGCGCTCAGGACCTCAGAGTGGGTTGAAAGTTCACCTCCCAACAGGACAACAACCCTAAGCACACAGCCAAGACAATGCAGAAGTGGCTTCGGGACAAGTCTTTGAATGTCCTTGAGTGGCCCAGCCAGAGCCTGGACTTGAACTCAATCGAACATCTCAATTGAACATCTTCAGAGAGACCTGAAAATAGCTGTGCAGCGATGCTCCCCATCCAATCTGACAGAGATTGAGAGGATCTGCAGAGAAGAATGGGAGAAACTCCCCAAATGCAGTGTGCCAAGCTTGCAGTGTCATACCCAAGAAGACTCGAGGCTGTAATCACTGCCAAAGGTGTTTCAACAAAGTACTGAGTAAAGGGTCTAAATACGTATGTAAATGTGATAATTATGTGTATTTATTTAAAAAATGTTGTCAAAAAAAATCTAAAATCTTTTTTTTTTATGGGGTATTGTGTGTAGATTCATGAGGGGAAAAAACGATTTAATCAATTTTAGAAGAAGGCTGTGGAAAAGGGCAAGGTGGCAAGGTGAATACTTTCCGAATGCACTGTATGATGTTAAAAATATCTGTTGGTCTGATGTGATTAATAAGAAGCATCCAGACGCTCACATGCACTTAATGAATTTATGAAATTGCTTCTTCCAATTACTGATAAACATGCACCTGTTAAGGAAGTTACTGTTAGAACTGTTAAGGCTCCACGGATTGATGAGGAATTGAAACTCTGTATGGTTGAAAGAGAGCAGCTAATAGGTGTTGGCTGCACATCTGACTGGTTGACTTAATACAAACTGAGAAGTGATGTGACTAAACTAAATAAAAAGAAGAAGAAACTCCATTATGAAGCCAAGATCATAAAATATAATCATATAAAGAACGATGGGGGGAAAAGAACTTGAGTACTTTAAATGAAATGATGGGCAGAAAGAGAAATTCAACTCTGTCTTTCATCGAATCAGATGGCTTTATTCATCACAAAACCATTTGATGTTGCCAATTATTTTAATGATTATTTCATTGGCAAAGTGGGCAAACATTGGTAGGAAATGCCAACAACGAACAGTGAAACATTGTACTCGTGCATATAAAAACAAATCATGAAAGAAAGGCATTGTAAAGTTAGTTTGGGAGAGGTAGAAAAATTATTGTTATTGATCAATAATAAAAAATCTCCTGGCATTGACAACTTAGATGGAAATATACTGAGGATGGTAGCTGACTCTATAGCCACTCCTCCTATCGTAGCCTAGGAGGAAAGTCTTTGTCCTCAGGCCTGGGGGGAAGCAAAAGTCATTGCTACCCAAGAGTGGTAGATCGGCCTTTGCTGGTTATAACAGCAAACCTATCAGCTTGCTGCCAGCTCTTAGCATACTGCTGGAAAAATATGTGCTCGACCAAATACAATGCTATTTCTCTGTAAACAAATGAACAACAAACTTTCAGCATGCTTATAGAGAAGGGAACTCAACATGTACTGCACTGACACAAATCACCAATTGGTTGAAAGAACATGATAATAAGAACATTGTGGTAGATGTACTGTTAGATTTAAGTGCAGCCTTTGATATTATTGACCATAACCTGTGTTTGAGAAAACGTACATGCTATGGCTTTTCAACCTCTGCTTTATTGTGGATTCAGAGATATCTAATATAACTCTGAGGGTTTTCTTCTATACTGTCAAACATGTACCACAGAGCAGCTCTCTAGGCCCTCTACTCTTTTCTATTTTTACCAATTACCTGCCACTCGCATTAAACAAAGCATGTGTGTCCATGTATGCTGATGATTCAACCATATACGCATCAGCAACCACAGCTAATACGTCACTGAAACCCTCAACAGTTGAAATCAGTTTTGGTATGTGTGTCCAGTAACAAACTGGTCCTGAACATCTATAAAGCTAAGAGCATTGTAGCTGAATCTGTTAATGAATGGTGTGGCTGTTGAACAAGTTAAGGAGACTAAATGACTTTGCGTTACCTTCGATTGTAAATTGTCATGGTGAAAACATAGATTCAATGGTTGTAAAGATAGGGAGAGGTCTGTCCATAATAAAGAGATGCTCTGCTTTTTTGACACCACACCCCACAAAGAAAGTCCTGTAGGCTCTAGTTTGATCTTATTTTGATTATTGTCCAGTCATACGGTCAAGCGCTGCAAAGGAAGACCTAGTTAAGCTGAAGCTGGCCCAGAACAGAGGGGCACGTATTGCTCTTTGTTTTAATCAGGGGGCTAACATTAATACAATGCATGCCAATCTCTCTAAGAGTTGAGGAAAGACTGACTGCGTTACTTCTTGTTTTTTTTAAGAAACATTAATGTGTTGGAAATTCCAAATGGTTTGCATCGTCAACTTACACACAGCACTGACACACACACTTACCCCACCACACATGCCACCAGGGGTCTTTTCACAGTCACCAGGTCCAGAACAAATTCAAGGAAACAGTATTATACAGAGCCATGAGTGCATGGAACTCCCATCTTATATAGCGCAAGTAAACAGCAAACCTAGTTTTAAACAACACATAAAGCAACACCTCACAGAAAAACGCCTCTCCCATCTGACCTACTTGTTGTGTGTATGTACTGACATGTGACCTACTGGTTGTGTGTATGTACTGACATGTGATCTACTTGTGTGTATGTACTGACATATGACCCACTTGTTGTGTATATGTACTGACATGTATGTGTAACTTGATAGCTGCACACACACATACTACATGTTAATGACTTACCACCACCCCTGTCCCCCCTACTAACACCTGCCTGCCACCACACCAGTAGCACAATCCACCATCACTATCCTAGCAGGCTTCCCTTCGCCATGCTCCACCACAGCCCAGGAAATAGCTACATAAAAAGCAAGAGCTATTCTATAGGGAGAGAGGGAAGGAGAGTGAGAGAGAGACAGAGAGAAAGGGAAGGAGAGTGAGAGAGAGACAGAGAGAGGGGGAAGGAGAGGGAGAGAGAGAAAGAGAGTGAGAGAGGCAGAGACAGAGGGTGGGGGGGCTTGGGGAGTGTGGAAGGGAGGTGTGTGTGTGTCGGGGGGGGGGGGGGGTTTGGGAAGGAAGCCAATCCAATTACAGGCAGCGGTGCAGATGAGCCCTGGTTCCTAGTTCAGCTGCACTAAAGTATCTTTTCTCTCTCTCTCTCTCTCTCTCTCTCTCTCTCTCTCTCTCTCTCTCTCTCTCTCTCTCTCTCTCTCTCTCTCTCTCTCTCTCTCTCTATCCCTCCCTCTCTCTATCCCTCCCTCCCTCCCTCCCTCCCTCCCTCCCTCCCTCCCTCTCTCTGCTCTCTCTCTGCTCTCTCTCTCTGCTCTGTGGGAGGAGAATGCAGTGGAATGCCAGCTTCCTTATGCAAGGATGAGGCTCCAGCACTGCTATGCCGTGTCACCTTACCTACCAAGCATAACATCCTGTAAACCTATAGCCCTGTCCTGCTATGTAGTGATGTGCACTGGTCCCCATGGCCTGCCTGGCAACAGCTTATCAGCCTGCTGCAGTGGGAGAAAGCAGAGCAGGGGCTGTGGCTGCAGTGGGAGAGAGCAGGGGCTGGGAGTCTGAGGCTGGAGCAGGGACTAGGGGTCCTCCCCTCAGGTCCTCTGGGCCTCCCGCCTGGGCAACACACAAGGATGGAGTAGTGTTGAGCGATTAACCGAAATGTAGGTTCATTTTCGTTTTTTAAACAACAAATTGACCATTATTTCTTCTGTGAGCTCAATGCGCTAAATCAGAGATAAATCAGATCCAGCCTGAACTGTGCGATGTAGTAGGGAGTTATAGTTTCCGACAAGCCAATATTTGACATAGTTTAGCACATAAAATGTGGTAATTAACTTCAATTTTTTTAATTTTTTTAATTTCACCTTTATTTAACCAGGTAGGCTAGTTGAGAACAAGTTCTCATTTGCAACTGCGACCTGGCCAAGATAAAGCATAGCAGTGTGAGCATACAACAAAGAGTTACACATGGAGTAAACAATTAACAAGTCAATAACACAGTAGAAAACAAAGGGGGGGTCTATATACAATGTGTGCAAAAGGCATGAGGAGGTAGGCAAATAATTACAATTTTGCAGATTAACACTGGAGTGATAAATGATCAGATGGTCATGTACAGGTAGAGATATTGGTGTGCAGAAGAGCAGAAAAGTAAATAAATAAAAACAGTATGGGGATGAGGTAGGTGAAAAGGGTGGGCTATTTACCAATAGACTATGTACAGCTGCAGCAATCGGTTAGCTGCTCAGATAGCTGATGTTTGAAGTTGGTGAGGGAGATAAAAGTCTCCAACTTCAGCGATTTTTGCAATTCGTTCCATGACCATAATCCATTGCGCATCTACTTGTCCGGTCTGTGTTTCTATTACGACTTGCTACTATGGAAGAGAGAAGAGTGTGCGATCGTGAGGGGATATAGAGAGCAGCTGTTGCTTCGCAAGGTATTACTACTAGGGATGCACGATATATCGGTGAACATATCGGAATCGGACGATATTAGCTAAAAATGCCAACATCGGTATCAGCCGTTGTCTAGTTTAACGCCCTGATGTGCAAAACCGATGTCAAAGCTGATGTGCATACCTATATAACGTAGGTACATGAGCTATACGTCCAACACAGCATTCCTGAACTAGCCCACAATGTCTGCTGTGTGGATCGAGCAGTCAACAAGTCGAGCAGTCATTTGAAAGTGTAATGTAATTTCAGCGAGACAACTCAAATGCGAAATCCATTTAAGCCAAGATGCTGGAATTCATTGCCCTTGACAATCAACCGTTCTCTGTCATGGGTGATGTTGGCTTTCGCCGACTGGTCGAGCACCGGTACACATTACCAAGTACGCTATTTTCCGATGTTGCCCTAAAGGAGTTACACAGAAATTGTGTCACTGGTATTAGCTTCACGACATACATACTATGGAACGTCATTTGGGTCTTTTCATGTCAAAAAAGATACAGTAGCACTGTCAAAGCTGGACAAAAAAGTCTGCAAACAAGCAAACACCGGCCACGAACCATGTGTTTACAATACCGCATTGGTAATAAAGCATCATTTGTTCAACCGCAACTTCTGGGGTAGCTAACTTTAGCTTGGTACTTAGCTAGCACCAATACAGCCAGCTTAAAAACAATGACCAGTAGAACCTGCAGTCATTTTCATTATTCTTAGCAATGATTTAGGAATCCTTGTGAGTAAGTATTAGCTAGGTTGCCACTTGTTGTTCACCTATTGAAATTGAACCTCAGTTCATGAAAATAAATAGCTAGTCAGCAACTTAACCCTGTTGCCCAAAGCTAACTTTATAAGTAGCCAGCTAGCTTCATCTGGCTAGTGAGGCTCGACCGCACCAGGTTATGTGTTGTGAAGCTAGCCACAATAAGGATTAGGCGCAATAGTGGAATTTGCGGTTTGCCTTCAAACTAAAAGTATGTCATTGATAGTAATGCAAATGAATAGCCACTATTGTGGCTAATCCTTATTGTGGCTAGGTTTACATTGATGGTCCGACCTCCAAATAAGAACTATCTTATAAATTACGGTTATTTTAGATGATGACACCTAGCTATATAGTTAGCTAGCTAATGATAGCTACTGAAACAGATACATGAGTAGTCATAAGAAAGAACCCCCCCCAATAGCGATCAACTATTGAGGATCACTATGGGGCGAAATCGGGTGATGTAGACTTGTACACAATCACCCAACCTTAACACACACACAAATAACACAACTTGTGTTTATTTGGAGAGTCATAAATGTATTTTTAAAAGCATTCATGATTTGCGTAAATGTAATATACTAACTATAACTCTTGTTAAAAATATGAAATGGTATTACATTTGTTGAAGAGCACATTATGACTTGTTTAGGACGCGGAACTCAAAGTTTAGGACTTGAGACTTGACTTGATACTTGTCGGTCTTGACTTGATTCTTGACAGTCTTGACTTGAGACTTGACAGTCTTGACTTGAGACTTGACTGTCTTGACTTGAGACTTGACAGTCTTGACTTGAGACTTGACTGTCTTGACTTGAGACTTGACTCGGACTTTCCTGTCTTGACTTGGACTTTCCTGTATTGACTTGGGACTTGACTTGGGACTTGAGTGCTAAGACTTGAGACTTACTTGTGACTTGTAATACAATGACTTGGTCCCACCTCTGGTTATTGGTATCGGTATCAGGGTTTTTTGGCAAGGAAAATATCGGTATCGGCCAAAAATGTCATATCGGTGCATCACTAATTACTACCTAAAAATACATTATCTAAGTGATTGACACTTGGTATTTAGCAGTCATAAAAGTATGCCTTACTTTGAAGAACTACTAAAATAGTGATTTTGTCAGACAGCATAGGCAGCAGCTAATAGACATTAGATGATGACTAGGAATGAAATAAAGTCGTCAAATAAAACAAATGAAATGTACACGACAACTGAAATATTTGATTCAAGTAAAGTAATGTGAATAAGTGATGAGCAGTAATGGGCAGTCACTACCATCATGGGATGTTTATTAATTGTTTTGTTCTGTGTTGTTACAGCATTCAACCCACATCATGCATAATGCACTTACTGTATATAATTTTTTTCAATAATCAAACTGAATCTGAACCGACCTTAAACAGTACTAATCGCTTAGCACTAGGGTGGAAGTAAAACCCCTAAACACACAGCAACCACACGCTACCAAGCTGCCTCATCCTCTCCCCTCTCTCTTTGTCATGAATGGATCAGGCTCCATGCTTGAACAGGCTGAACAAACAGGCTTCCGGGATTTTCTCTCCCAGCCAGGCAGCCAGTGAACCAGCCAGCCAGGCAGCCAGGCAGTAAGGCGGTGGACCGTGGAGCTGTGTCTCTCGCTGTGCCTTCTGATATCCTGGATAAATCCTCCTCCATGCAACGGTTGCTGTGGTAACAGCCATGATGCTGTGGATGTGAGCACCAGACAGACAGGCAGCCATGATGGTTCACTTTGCATGGCATTGTCATACATGGAGACAGGGAGAGGATGTGAATAGAGAAGACACATACTGTATGTGAGAAATGCGGGAGGGAGATAAAAAGGAAACAACCCACAGTACTGTATGCACCAGAGAGCAGAGAATTGTGTTCTACTGTCTGGTTCAATTTAATCATGTAGAAAAAATGCTATAAATGATTAAGTACCTCAAACAAGGGGGATTACACCGAATGAGTTTCTTTCAATTCCACACCCTGATTGGGGCACAGATTAAATTATGAATAAATAGATGAAGCAACCAACAACTGAGCAGGTCCAATTGTGTTGTGTCCCAGGGGCAAGGGAAACAGAGAGCACGCCATACAGGCCGGATGTGATTACAGCCTGGATTCGAACCAGGGACTGTAGTGCCTTAGACCGCTGCTCCACCCGGGAGCCCAACATATACAGCATAGCGCTTTTCCAGATGCGCAAAGAGTTTTACAAAGGAGGAAAACTCACCTCACCAATCACCATCAATATCATCTACATTCAGCAAGCAGGGGCGTCAATTGGGTGTGGCAATTTAAAATAGGTTACTAAAATCATTCCAATCCCAATTAAAAGGCAAATGCAGTTTAACGGTATTAGCGAGATGACTTTAGGACCATGCTGACGCCTGGGAGCAGGAGGGAAGGCTGTTTGTATGGCTGGCTGGCTTTATGGAAAACAGTGTAGAGGTAAAGATGCTGTAGTAGATGGCCTTGGCTTGGTAACTGCTGTTTGACTTGACATGAAACTAAACTAGAGGTGTAATCCCAGTGCGGAGCTAGTGCATAGCAGGCAGCTGTTTGTAGAATGTTCAGTCCCCTATTGACTGAGGGGAATGAAGCTACAGCAACAAGCTGATAATTTTTTTTCTGTTCTCCAAATTGCATTTTTGAGTTTTTAAATTGTGTAGAAATTCAGTAAATGAGCTTACATTTTCAAAAAAATCGTTGGAGGGGGGAAACCCTCCCCCCTGTCATATTGCCATACCCTAGGTTGAGCTGAAATTACGACCCTGTCAGCAAGGCAGCCTCAACAGCTGTAAACACAGGGAGCTCTTCTAGATTACACATACATCATTTGGCTGTCACTGTACTTCAATACCGAAAAAAGCCCTGACTGTGTAATACCAGGTTAACAATTGTATTATGATGAAGTTGCCAACTTCTCCCACCACACAACATGCTCCACTTTCTCCATCAATCATCACTCAAATCTCTCCATGCATAATAGCCACCTGAGCCACTACAGTAGATGCTCTTTATGCTGCCTTGCTTTGGTGGTGGTGAGGTGAGGTGAAATGTGACATTTGAGGACTGTCTAGCCCTTAAAGCTACAGTCTGGGATCTGGGAATCTATTCATTTGTCATTTAAATTAATTTATATGGCTGTTTTTCAAATCGCAGACTGTAGTTTTAACCAACAGCATTGTCTGTCTGCTCCAGCAGAGACTGCAGGCCGGATCTTGCGTGGGCCAGCTCTCTCTAGTCTCCCCTCTCTCTGGGTCTCAGGGAGAAAGGTGCCTATTAAAATTAATGGGCTGGCAGAGGTTATTCGGCACGGCCACCATAGACAGAGCTCATTCCACAAGGCGAACATAATGACCACTACAGAGGAATGACACCTCCTCCCCCACGCCCTGCCACCCTACACCCCTGCCCAACTGTCACAGGACCAGAAGCATTAAATATGGAGGAGAAAGGTTTATCTTCTCCTTACCGCCACACCGTGCTTCGTACATTCAGTTCCTTGAATAGAATACTACCACTTCAGTGTCTGAGGTTCCGAGGACCAGTCAGTGGACAGACAGCCTCCTCAGTCTCCTGAGGCCAGGGCTTCAACAGTGATGAAGTGCTTCACAATCGCTTTAAATGGACCTTGAACTGGGAGACCAGAATAGCTAGAGGACTTTTTCAATAGCTGAACGAGCTGGAGAAGACTGACCAGAACAGAGTGTAATGGAGAGGCGTCATCGATGGCCTATGCTCCCTAAAGAGCAATGGCCCGAGGTAAGTCAGTATTTTCGAAGTCCAGGCTGTGGCTGGCGATAACAGCCGGTAATTGACCATAACTGCCGGGAACTGACAGTAAGAGTAACTGACCTTTTTGAGGCGTCCGTTCTTGGTGCCGACGAAGGCCACGCAGTATCCGTTGTAGACGTAGGAGGTGACGGAGGTCATGCGGTCCCGTGTCTCTGTGTAGAGGGTGTGTCCCGTCACAAGCTGAGAGCCGCCTAGGGGCTGGTTGATGTCCAGACCACAGAACGAGTCATCGATGGGCACCGGCTGGAGGAGAGAGAAGAGAGAGAGAAGGGGTTTAGATATGGAGAGGGAGGGAGGGACGGAGGGAGAGAGAGAGGACGGTCAGAGATACTATAGAGAGAGGCAGGGTCAAAGGTTGAGAGAGTGAGGGTTCTATGAAGAGAGACAGAGTAGGATCAGGGAGAGGTGGTTTTATATCTAGTGAATCCTGCTGTAGCCTACCAGACAGCCGTTCTTCTGCCTTTCTGTTCCACTTGGTAGACATGTCTCTGCTGTGCTTGACTGAGCCCCACCTTGCCTCCTCACACAGGTATATGATAACATCAGGGAAAGAGGAGGAGAGCATGCTAACTTTTACCATGCAGAGCTTCTCTACTCTGCAGGTTAACATGTTATAGAGATGGAATGGACAGGTAAACAATAACTGGAGAATCTGACTTGTGGACTTGTGACCTGACTTTGGTCCATCCAAGAGAAAAATGACCTGTCAAAATGCCTGATAAAATCTCATTCTCAACAGAAATACAGTACCAGTCAAAAGTCTGGACACACCTACTCATTCAAGTTTTTTTTAAATTTTTTATTATATTTTCTACATTGTAGAATAATAGTGAAGACATCAAAACTATGAAATAGTCATGTAGTAACCAAAAAAGTATTAAACAAATCAAAATAGATTTTAGATTTTATTTAGATTCTTGGCATTCTCTCAACTAGCTTCATGAGGTAGTCACTTGGAATGCTTTTCCAACAGTCTTGAAGGTGCTCTCACATATGCTGAGCATTTGTTGGCTGCTTTTTCTTCACTCTGTGGTACAACTCATCCCAAAACCATCTCAATTGAGTTTAGGTCAGGTGATTGTGGAGGCCAGGTCATCTGATGCAGCACTCCATCCCTCTCCTTCTCGGTCAAAAATATCTTACACAGCCTAGAGGTGTGTTTTGCATCATTATCCTGTTGAAAAACAAATGACAGTCCCACTAAGCGCAAACGAGATGGGATGGCATAGAATTCTAAACAAATCAGTGTCACCAGCAAAGCACCCCTACACCATCACGCCTCCTCCTCCATGCTTCAAGGTGGGAACCACACATGCGGAGATCATCCACTCACTTACTCTTTTTCTCACAAAAGTCTCAAATTTGGACTCATCAGACAATAGGGCAGATTTCTACTGGTCTAATGTCCATTGCTCGTGTTTCTTGACCCAAGCAAGTCTCTTCTTCTTATTGGTGTCCTTTAGTAGTGGTTTCTTTGCAGCAATTCGACAATGAAGGCCTGATTCACGCCGTCTCCTCTGAACAGTTGATGTTGAGATGTGTCTGTTACTTGAACTCTGTGAAGCATTTATTTGGGCTGCAGTTGACGATTTCTGAGGCTGGTAACTCTAATGAACTCTGGGTCTTCCTTTCCTGTGGTGGTCCTCATGAGTTATTGACATTTTCCGGATTGACTGACCTTCATGTCTTAAAGTAATGATGGACTGTCGTTTCTCTTTGCTTATTTGAGCTGTTCTTGCCATACTATGGACTCTGTCTTTTACCAAATAGAGCAATCTTATGTATACCACCTCTACCTTGTCACAACACAACTGATTGGCTCAAATTCATTACAAAAGGAAAGAAATTCCACAAATTAACTTTTAACATGGCACACCTGTTCATTTTAATGCATTCCAGGTGACTTCCTCATGAAGCTGGTTGAGAGAATGCTAAGAGTGTGCAAAGCTGTCATCAAGGCAAAGGGTGGCTATTTGAAGAATCTCAAATATAAAATATCTTTTGGTTTGTTTAACACTTTTTTGGTTACTAAATTATTTCATTGTTTTGATGTTTTCACTATTATTCTACAATGTAGAAAATAGTAAAAATAAAGAAACCCCCTTGAATGAGTAGGTGTGTCCAAACTTTTGACTGGTACTGTATAACAGCCTATGCAGAATCACGACGGTGCAGTCAAAATATTTCCAGCGGTCCTTAGTTAGGAATTGAATTCCACATCACATCGGGGGGGGGCTAGGCTGTGGTGGTGATCCAGGTTAGGCCAGAGTGTGAGTGGCGGTGACAGTGGAGGAGGGACTGTGGCCTCAAAGTGCCATATAGAGTAAAGGAGATGTCCAGGAGAGGGCTGGGACAGGGAGGAGCATCATTCAGAGGTATCAGGGCAGACAGACAGACAGGCAGGGCACATTGATCACTGACACACAGCAACAGTGTGTGTGTGTTACAGATCAGGGCCGGGGACAGCCACACTGATCACTGACACACAGCCCCTACAGCCCCAGGACCCTGGAGCCATGGTTGTCAACCCGTCCTCCCTCACTACACTACACCAAGCTACACTACACCACACTACACTACGCTACACCACACTAAACCACGCTACACCACACCACACTACACTACACTACACCACAATACACCACAGCAAGCTCCACTACACCATGCTACACCACACCACACTACACCATACTACACCACACTACACCACGCTACACCACACCACATCACACTACACCACGCTACACCACGCCACACTACACCACAATACACCACACTAAGCTACACTACACCACACCACGCTACACTACACCACACTACACTACACCAGGCTACACCACATCACACTACACCACATACTACACCAGACTACACTACACCACACCATGCTACACTACACTACACCACACTACACCATGCTACACCACACTACACTACACCACACCACACCACACCACACTACACTACACCACACTTGTAAAGCCTTTACAACCAGCTCTGCTTTTCATAAGCAGAGCGAAAAGCAATAACGCTGATGGGCATAAACGCCTCAGCCTGGTAGGCGCGCCCCCTCAGCCCCCGCAGAACCAACACCATTTCCTTTTATTCGCAGCTCCCAAAATAGCATGGATGGAAGGGATGGAGAAATATATAGTAGGCCCACTCCACTGTGGTACAGGAGCTAAGCAGGAAAAAGGCAGCTAAATGCCTGTGATTAGCTGTGCTTATGTCTCTTAATCGGGGAACGTAGAACATGTCTAAAATGATTTGAGCTGGTTTTGGGTAGTGGCCTTATCTGGGGATCTGTGTCTGTCACAGACAGAGAGAAACAGTCTGAATCAGATGAGCAATCTACAGTGGGAGCTATAAAAAGAAGCTTGAGAGACTAGCTTGTGTGTGACTGTGTCCGACACTAACTTATCAATAACTACTCCCGCAGACACCAACGTACAGACAGATACAGACTTTAAATCTGTTCCAAGGAGTCTCAGTCTGAGAATGGGATTCAGAGCATTTGGTTTTGATTATATGTAAATGGTTTGGATGATGTAAGCTAAGTAGGCTTGGCTGGAAACCTAAATCCCTTTGGATCTCATGTAGTCGTGTTTTCCAGCACCTTACTATGGATATTGGGAGTTTATTGTTATGGTCTATATAGCAGGGATGGGCAACTTTAATAGGGATGGGGGCCACAAAAATCGGAACTCATCATCATAGAAAACAAAGCATTACATGGGCTTGCTCTTACCTATCTCTCCGATTTGGTCCTGCCTTTACATATCTACATGTACGCTACGGTCATAAGACGCAGGCCTCCTTACTGTTTCTAGAATTTCTAAGCAAACATCTGGAGGCGGGGCTTTCTCCTACAAAGCTGCCTACCCGTGTAACAGACGCAGACTCGGTCTCAACCTTTAAGTCTTTATTGAAGACTCATCTCTTCAGTAGGTCCTGTGATTGAGTGTCGTCTGACCCAGAGGTGTGAAGGTGAACGGAAACTGGAGCAACGGCACTGGAGCAACGAACTGCCCTGGCTGTCTCTGCCTGACCGGTTCCCCTCTCTCCTCTGGGATTCTCTGCCTCTAACCCTATTACGGGAGCTGAGTCACTGGCTTACTGGTGCTCTTCCATGCCGTCCCTAGGAGGGCTGCGTCATTTGAGTGGGTTGAGTCACTGACGTGATCTTCCTGTCCGGGTTTGGCGCACCTCCCAGGTTCGTGCCGTGGGGGAGATCTTTGTGGGCTACACTCGGCCTTGTCTCAGGGTAGTAAGTTGGTGGTTTGAAGATATCCCTCTAGTGGTGTAGGCTGTGCTTTGGCAAAGTGGGTGGGGTTATATCCTGCCTGGTTGGCCCTGTCCGGGGGTATCGTTGGACGGGTCCACAGTGTCCCCCGACCCCTCCTGTCTCAGCCTCCAGTATTTATGCTGCTATAGTTTATGTGTTGGGGGGCTAGGGTCAGTCTGTTACATATGTAGTATTTCTCCTGTATTATCCTGTGTGAATGTAAGTATTCTCCCTCTAATTCTCTCTCTCTCCCTCTCCCTCCCTTCCCGGAGGACCTAAGCCCTGGGACCATGCCCTAGTCCACCTGGTCGTGCTGCTGGTCCAGTTTCGACTGTTCTGCCTGAGGCTAAGGAACCCTTGACCTGTTCACCGGACGTGCTACCTTGTCCCGGACCTGCTATTTTCGACTCTCTCTCTCTACTGCACCTGCTGTCTCTGACTCGGAATGCTCGGGTATGAAAAGCTAACTGACATTTACTCCTGAGGTACTGACCTGTTGCACCATCTACAACCACTGTGATTATTATTATTATTTGACCATGCTGGTCATCTATGAACATTTGACCATCTTGGCCATGTACTGCTTTAATCTCAACGTGGACTGGCCACTCCTCAGAGCCTTGTCCCTCTCAAGGTTTCTTCCTAGGTTCCTGCCTTTCTAGGGAGGTTTTCCTAGCCACCGTGCTTTTACATCTGCATTGCTTGCTGTTTGGGGTTTTAGGCTGGGTTTCTGTATAGCACTTTGTGACATCTGCTGATGTAAAAAGGGCTTTATAAATCAATTGGATTGTTTGATTGATTAAGAACACCTGCTCTTTCCATGACATAGACTGACCAAGTGAATCCAGGTAAAAGATATGATGCCTTATTGATGCCACTTGTTAGATCCACTTCAATCAGTGTAGATGAAGGGGAGCAGACAGGTTAAAGAAGGATGTTTAAGCCTTGAGACAATTGAGACATGGATTGTGTGTGTGTGCCATTCAGAGGGTTAATGGGCAAGACAAAAGAGTTAAGTGTCGTGTCTGACTAGGATTCAATTATATTACATGCTATTTTATCAAATCGATTACCTGACGTTTAATTGATTACGTGATTGAATTAAACCATGCAACAATTAAACCATTAATAACCTGGGGCACCAGGGAAGCATTCATTTATATTGAGCGGTTATCTCCCGAATCCTGAAGATCTTTAACATCAATAGCAGTCAATTATTAATCTTCACCTCGATTGGCCTAATTCTTATTGTCGTAAGTACTTGGTTATCTGCACGTACCCTAGCTAATAAGTTGAATCAGCAAAACACAAATTGGCTTAATAATGTATTACTAAATACCTAAATAATCACACAGAATTACATAAACTCAGCAAAAAAAGAAACGTCCTCTCACTGTCAACTGTGTTTATTTTCAGCAAACTTAACATGTGTAAATATTTGTATGAACATAACAAGATTCAACATCTGAGACATAAACTGAACATGTTCCACAGACATGTGACTAACAGAAATGGAATAATGTGTCCCTGAACAAGGGGTGTTTAAAATCAAAAGTAACAGTCAATGCAGCTGGTGGCCACACCAGATACTAAGTCCTGCAGTGCACTCCTCCTCATGGACTGCACCAGATTTGCCAGTTCTTGCTGTGAGATGTTACCCCACTCTTCCACCAAGGCACCTGCAAGTTCTCGGACATTTCTGGGGGGAATGGCCATAGTCCTCACCCTCCGATCCAACAGGTCCCAGACGTGCTTAATGGGATTGAGATCCGGGCTCTTCGCTGGCCATGGCAGAACACTGACATTCCTGTCTTACAGGAAATCAAGCACAGACCGAGCAGTATGGCTGGTGGCATTGTCATGTTAGAGGGTCATGTCAGTATGAGCCTGCATGAAGGGTACCACATGAGGGAGGAGGATGTCTTCCCTGTAACGCACAGCGTTGAGATTGCCTGCAATGACAACAAGCTCAGTCTGATGATGCTGTGACACACCGCCCCAGACCATGACGGACCCTCCACCTCCAAATCGATCCCACTCCAGAGTACAGGCCTCGGTGTAACTCTCACTCCTTCGACGATAAACGCAAATCCGACCATCACCCCTGGTGAGACAAAACCCCGACTCGTCAGTGAAGAGCACTTTTTGCCAGTCCTGTCTGGTCCAGCGACGGTGGGTTTGTGCCCATAGGTGACGTTGTTGACAGTTGTTGTTGCCATCCTGTACCTGTCCCGCCGGTGTGATGTTCGGATGTACCAATCCTGTGCAGGTGTTGTTACATGTGGTCTGCCACTGCGAGGACAATCAGCTGTCCGTCCTGTCTCCCTGTAGCGCTGTCTTAGGCGTACGGACATTGCAATTTATTGCACTGGCCACATCTGCAGTCCTCATGCCTCCTTGCAGCATGCCTAAGACACGTTCACGCAGATGAGCAGGTCCCGTGGCATCTTTATTTTGGTGTTTTTCAGTCAGGAGAAAGGCCTCTTTAGTGTCCTAAGTTTTCAAATCTGTAACCTTAATTGCCTACAGTCTGTAAGCTGTTAGTGTCTTAACAACCGTTCCACAGGTACATGCTCATTTATTGTTTATGGTTCATTGAACAAGCATGGGAAACAGTCTAAACCCTTTACAATGAAGATCTGTGAAGTTCTTTGGATTTTTATAAAATATCTTTGAAAGATATATATTTTTTGCTGAGATATATATATATATATATATATATATATATATATATATATATATATACATATACACACACACAGGTTAGATCACACATTGACTACTAATCATGTCATGAAAAGCCCCTAGTGGGCTAACCCGATATGACGGCTGTTAACACAAAAGAAGGGGGTTGGGTTTGAATGAAAGAGCGGGAAGACTGAGGGACAAAGGGATTGGTTTCACTATCGGACCTTGAGAAGCTATGCTACCATAAATACAGAATCTTATGCATTCTAATAACCACCCATTCGGAAAAGGAAAATGCAAGATATATATATTACTCTGAGCTGAGCTTCGATAGATGGTTTAAAAAAAATGTTTTTAAACGTTAGGACAGCAGTTAACTAAATGTTAATTTTGTTAGGTTGTAGTTGAAATTAGCCCTTTTAAACGTATGGACACCAGTCCTCACGTCCTCGGGAACTGAGGTTGACTTCTGTTAACTGGCTTTTGTACTGGGGGAGAGAAGGGCGTGTTTCATAGTTCTCAACCAATGTCTGTTCACTTGGGCGTGCACCTGAGTGAGCATAGTTTACTTATGAAAACAATTCTCTCATTTAGAAGCTAAAATGACATTTAATCTTTTCACAAATAGTTTCAAATTTAAACATTTAAATTGCGCAACAATTCCATGTGAATCTGAACTAGAATGTGTAGACTTTCCAATATACAATTTACGTCGTCCTATCATCAGATATAATGTCCTAGACAACAACTGATCTGACATCATATTCTTTAAGTACCAATGGACACTTCAACTGGTTGAGAAAGGGAAATATTGTTCCATTCCCCAACCTTTTGATGTTACCATACTCTCTCTAATGTTAACAAAGGGCTTTCCAAGAGTCCATTCTGTAGAGTGGAGAGAAAATGGGGGAAAGGTATTTATGTGGGGGTCATAAACCTCACCCAACATGGCAACGTCATGACAGTAGTACTGTAGGTGCCAGGCGCACCGATTTGTGTCAAGAACAGTAAAGCTGCTGGGTTTTTCCAAGCTCAACCGTGTCCTGTGTAAATCAAAAATGTTCCACCACCCATATGACAATCAGTCAACTTGACACAAATGTGGGAAGCATTAGATTCAACATGGGCCAGCATCCTTGTAGAATGCTTTTGACATTTTGTAGAATCCATGCCCCAAAACCACTCCTGCATTGGGGTTGTTGTCCTGTTGGTAGGTGAACCTTCGCCCCAGTGTGAGGTCCAGAGTGCTCTGGAGCAGGTTTTCATCAAGGATCTCTTTGTACTTGGCTCCGTTCATCTTTATCTTGATCCTGACTAGTCGCCCAGTCCCTGCCACTGAAAAACATCCCCACAGCATGATGCTGCCACCACCATAGAGATTAGAGGTCGACCGATTATGATTTTTCAACGCCGATACCGATACTGATTATTGGAGGACAAAAAAGCAAATACTGATTAAAATTGGGCAATTTTTTATTTATTTATTTGTAATAATGACAATTACAACAATACTGAATGAACACTTATTTTATAATACAGCAATAAAAATAAATGTAGCCTCAAATAAATAATGAAACAATTTGGTTTAAATAATGCAAAAACAAAGTGTTGGAGAAGTAAAAGTGCAATATGTGCCATGTAAAAAAGCTAACGTTTGAGTTCCTTGCTCAGAACATGAGAACATATGGAAGTTGGTGGTTCCTTTTAACATGAGACTTCAATATTCCAAGGTAAGAGGTTTTAGGTTGTAGTTAATATAGTATTTATAGGACTATTTCTCTCCATACCATTTGTATTTCATGTACCTTTGACTATTGGATGTTCTTATAGGCACTATAGTATTGCCAGTGTAGCAGTGTAGCTTTCGCGTAACAGGCAGGCTCCTTGTGGAGTGCAACGAGAAGCAGGTGGTTAGAGCATTGGACTAGTTAACTGTAAGGTTGCAAGTTTGGAACCCCCGAGCTGACAAGGTGAAAACCTGTCGTTCTGCCCCTGAACAAGGCAGTTAACCCACCGTTCCTAGGCCGTCATTGAAAATAAGAATGTGTTCTTAACTGACTTGCCTAGTAAAATAAAGATTAAAGGTATAAAAATAATAATAATGAAATAAATACATTTTCAAAAAAATCACCAAAATCGGCGCCCAGAAATACCGGTTTCCGATATGAAAACTTGAAATCGGGCCCAATTAATCGGCCATTCCGATTAATCGGTCGACCTCTAATAGATATGGTGCCAGGTTTCCTCCAGACGTGAAGCTTGGCATTCAGGACAAAGAATTCAATCTTGGTTTTCATGGTCTGAGTCCTTTAGGTGCCTTTTGGCAAACTCCAATCGGGCTGTCATGTGCCTTTCACTGAGGAGTGTCTTAGAGCTTTCTTCTCAGAAAGCTCTAAGAAGATTCTTGGTGGTTCCAAACTTCCTCCATTTAAGAATGAAGGAGGCCACTGTATTCTTGGGGATCTTCAATGCTGCAGAAATGTTTTGGTACCCTTCCCCAGATCTGTACATCGACACAATCCTGTCTCTGAGCTCTATGGACAATTCCTTCGGTCACATGGCATGGTTTTTGCTCTGACATGTACTGTCAACTGTGGGACCTTATATAAACTGGTGTGTTCCTTTCCAAATCATGTCCAGTCAATTGGATTTACCACAGGTGGACTCCAATCAAGTTGTGAAACATCACAAGGATGATCAATGGAAACAAGACGCACTTGAGCTCAATTTCAAGTCTCATAGCAAAGAGTCTTAATACTTATATATAGTAAATCAGGTATTTCTGGTTTTATTTTTAATACATTTACAAATGGGTCCTATTATGCCTGGAGGAAATCAAGCACCTCATACCAATGGTGTCACATCCTGACCTTAGTTACTTTTT
The DNA here is from genome assembly GCF_002021735.2 of Oncorhynchus kisutch. Classification (NCBI taxonomy): domain Eukaryota; kingdom Metazoa; phylum Chordata; class Actinopteri; order Salmoniformes; family Salmonidae; genus Oncorhynchus; species Oncorhynchus kisutch. The sequence continues at coordinate 13,321,995 of NC_034197.2, forward strand.
TATGTCTCTGTTTTAGGTTGGTCAGGGCGTGTTTTGTAGTTCTATGTGTTTGGCCTGGTATGGTTCCCAATCAGAGGCAGCTGTCAATCGTTGTCTCTGATTGAGAACCATAGTTAGGCAGCCTGTTTTCCCACTATGGTTTGTGGGTAGTTATTTTACGTTTCAGTGTTTGCACCATAAGGGACTGTTTCGGTTTTCATTTATTCTCTTGTTCTTTTGTATTTTGTGTTCAGTGTATTAAAAGTAAATATGAACGCGTACCATGCTGTGCTTTGGTCTACTCCTTCTTCCACCAACGACAATCGTTACAAATGGTCATGCATTGTGGTGGTAGTGTGAGGGTTTGGGGATGCTTTGCTGCCTCATGACCTGTACGACTTGCCTTAATAGAAGGAACCATGAATTCTGCTATGTATCATATAATTCTACAGGAGAATGTCAGGCCATTCATCTGTGAGCTGAAGCTTAAACACAGCTGGGTCATGCAGCAAGACAATGATCCAAAACACACAAACAAGTCTACATGAAAATGGCTAAAAAGCAACACATTTGAGAATGGCCTAGTTTAAGTCTTGGCCTAATCCCAATTGAGATGTTATTGAGTGTAAGGGGACTAGGTGTTGAATAACTTTGTTTATGAAATAAATGAAATAAGTATGTCATTGTTGTGTTATTTTTTCACTCAGGTTCCCTTTATCTAATATTAGCTTTTGGTTGAAGATCTGATAACATTCAGTATCTGTCACGTTCTGACCTTAGTTCCTTTTTTATGTCTTTGTGTTAGGTTGGTCAGGGTGTGAGTTGGGGTGGGTAGTCTAGGTTCTTTTTTCTATGTTATATTCCTATATGTTTGGCCAAGTCTGGTTCTCAATCAGAGGCAGGTGTCGTTCATGGTCTCTGATTGAGAATCATACTTAGGTAGCCTGTTTTCCCCATTTTGGTTGTGGGTGTTTAATTTCTGTTTAGTGTCTGTTCCCCTGGCAGAACTGTTTCGTTTTCTCTTCGTTGTTATTTTGTGTAGTGTTCAGTTTTTCAATTAAAATATGACGAACACTTACCACGCTGCATTTTGGTCCTCCTCTCCTTCCACCAACGAGAATCGTTACAGTATCAAAAATATGCAAAAGTAGAGACAATTAGAAAGAGGACTGATACTTTTTTCACGGCACTGCACATATACAGTATATATTATTATTATTATCATTTGTATTTTATTTTGGGGAAATTGGTCCGTGGACCCGGCCGCCAGTTGCCCATCCCCCATTTATACCAATAAATATTGCCGATCTGGAGTCACTAGCTAGATTTCACTCTTGGATTAATCTGGTGCTAACAACATTGATTACCATTGCCAGAGTTGTGCTCTATAAATAGAATACCCCCATTGACTGGTGGCATTAATCGATATTTAACAATCCCATAGCAGACCAAATGGACAGGGGGATGGTGGTATATCCACGCCTGAACTTCAGATTTGTTCAGGCTTGTCTACTATTATGGTGATATTTTTAATACAAGATTATGTCTCAAATGCAAACAATGTTGATAGGAAAGTGAAGGTTACATTCACCCCCCATATTTGACATAGTTCAACTTTCTAAAGCAGAATCAGATGTCTGGACACGGATGTGAACAATAAGTGGCTGATTAGCATTTCACATGGTCCCCCTCAACCTCCTGACCTCTGATCCCCATTACTACACTATGGGAAGCTATAGCTAGTGACAGGGATGTGGACACAGGTTCCGCTCCATCTCAGGAGACAGTCAGGATCAATAGTGGATCCTCCTATTTAGACATGCATAGTCGTGAGTATGGTTGAGTAGCCAATGACCATGGATAGAGAGGAAGAGAGAGTGACACCAGCTGAATATGTGAGCCCCATCAGTGTAATTCCACATATACCGGAAGGCTTGGTATGACTGTCAGCTTCCAGACAGTGTAGACCAAGTCTGACCCTCATGTAAATGTTTTTTTTTCAATACATTTTATCTATAGGAGTTGATTTTAACATTGAGGACTAGTGTATTGGGGAAATGTGATTTCCCCCCCCCCCCCCTTTAGGAAAGCAGCTGTGCACAGAACCTCAGCCCCATTTAGAAAAGACAACCATGCCGCTTGAGGGAGATTGAACGAAAACACAGTCAAGGTTCGCATACCAGAGGACATATCCAGCTGTTGGGGTGTAATATGACCAAGCTTTCAGAGCTCTTCATCTGTTGACGTCTATCTGCATAATCCATTAAACATCATTACATGCTACATCTCTTCATCTGCTGGGCTAGCCGCTAGACACATTTCCTTGGCTAGCAGAGGACAGAGGAGAGGAGGGTTCATACTATGGAATGCGGCTCGGAGTTTAAGGAACATTCTAATGAGGGCTGCTGAACTGAAGGAGATAGGAGAGAATGTTGGAGGAGGTCTGGGCAGTGACAATGGTCTCACTGGGGGCTGCAAGAGGATTCTCCTGGGCCCAGTTTTTCAAAAGTTATCTATCCGGGATTTCACCCACCAGATAGGATTAAATGCATAGAAAGAGAATAAATAGAATGGACAAACCATTGACTTGAATGGGGACTGTTCTATTCGTTCTATTTCTATGCATGTAATCCTACCCGGTAAGTGAAATCCAGATAACTTTTGAAAAACTGGGCCCTGGGGACCAGAGAGGCTATAGTAGATCTTATCTGACTCCCACGGTGAGAGAGTGAAAGCCTTTACACCCGCCTCCCTCTCTATCTCTCCGCCTCCTCTCCCTTCCTCCCTCCCTCCCTCTCCCTCCCTGCCTCCCTCTCCCTCCCTGCCTCCCTCCCTCCCTCCCTCTTTGTGGTGCAAATGAAACCAAACAGTGCAGGCCCCAGATAACGTCTCCCTCCGCTTGACAATCACCTCTGACATTGCACTAATGGGGAATTTAGTGATGTTAATAAAAGCGGTCAATAGAGTGCCCTGGGGGACGAGCACAAAGCCAACCACACACTTCTGATCTCGCCGGGGATATCATTAATATGGCCCAAAAATATAGAATCCTCTGTACACCCCAAACCCATCCCCCTGGCCCACACATACGCTACATACAGGCATTGACATGCACACAGAAGACACACAGAAGACACACACACACACTTTCAAAATGAGACACTTGCACTTGAAGGCAATCACGAACAAGCATGCCTAGCCTATAGACTTCACACACATACATGCACATCCTGCATGTCGTAGAGACTAAACACTTGGGCCTATAGTCATTAGTGTACATAATTCCCCTTTTAATTCATATTAGCAATTAAAGACAAGGAGGAGCAGGCAGGACAGACGCCTTGTGGGACTGAATTAAAATAAAGAAACCAAACTGTGGCTGACAAGATGTGGCCTGGTATTAGAGAACAGGGATTTCAGAAAGGAGGGGATGGCTTGTGCTCTGGCTACTGGTACACTAAATGAGCTCTCTCTCTCTCTCTCTCTCTCTCTCTCTCTCTCTCTCTCTCTCTCTCCTCTCTCTCTCTCTCTCTCTCTCTCTCTCTCTCTCTCTCTCTCTCTCTCTCTCTCTCTCTCTCTCTCTCTCTCTCTCTCTCTCTCTCTCTCTCTCTCTCTCTCTCTCTCTCTCTCTCTCTCTCTCTCTCTCTCTCTCTCTCTCTCTCTCTCTCTCTCTCTCTCTCTCTCTCTCTCTCTCTCTCTCTCTCTCTCTCTCTCTCTCTCTCTCTCTCTCTCTCTCTCACTCACTCACTCACTCACTCACTCACTCACTCACTCACTCACTCACTCACTCACTCACTCACTCACTCACTCACTCACTCACTCACTCTCTCTCTCTCTCACTCTCTCTCACTCTCTCTCACTCTCTCTCTCACTCTCACTCTCTCACTCTCTCTCTCTCCTTCTCCCTTCTCCCTTCTCCCTCCCCATCTTCGAGGGCAAAGAGTGTTTCTTTGGATTGAATTGGAGTAGAATAGAATCACTTTGGTGTTCGCCAAGGAAAATAAATCCCCTCCTTAATTTGTGAATATTTCTCAGTCATTCAGATAGTCTTTAATGTGCCTGTTCTGCTCCCCGGAGCTGCAAAACAATTAGGCCTAATTACATGTAGTGTGAGAATGATTTGATAAAGAGAAATGTTGTATCCCTGCAAAGTAGAGCAGTCAAAGGCAGTTATCTTGATTGCTGTGTTTGTTATTATTATGAGTGTGTGCATCCACCGTAGTTCCTCCCAGACTCGGACTCAACCTTGTCGTTTCCAGGGTCGTTGGTGAGCTGGGGTTGCTGCCCTGTTGTTTAATGCCTAGAGGAAACATTAGAGCGGTAGCCTAAAATCCAGATTTGTTTTGTGCTAGTATTCCACTCCTTGTACTCCATGTAATATGCCAGTAATGGAGTGGCAAGAAGTGGAATGTTAGCACAAACAGACTGGTACACATGATATTAGAGCTGAGTTGAGCTGAGGAATGGCTCTGTAAGCTATTACCAGCGGTAACCTCAGTAGACTACAGTCAGTGTAAAATGTAAATGAATTATTCTGCTGGCTTTCTACATTGAACTGAGGCTGAAGAGAACTCCCAGTGGAAGGGAGCTGTCTGCTTCTTGGTAAGTGAACGTTGAGGTGTGAATGGGAACAGAGGCTGAATAATGATGGCTGGTTTGGTTTCACTGTATCAATGCCTAGAATAACCTTGGACTTGCACTGTGTAAGATGAGTCTAGCACTATTGTACATTGTTCTCTGTAGAAATGATAACAGACCACGTGACTCTACTGAGCCAAAATGGTCATTGGGTGTGTGTGTGCGTGTGCATGTGCGTGTGTGTGTGTGTGTGTGCGTCCGTGTGTCTCCTCTGTAACTCACAGCTTTTGTGCACTGCACGTCTTTTCCCAGCAGCCAGTTGAGCTCCAGGTTGCCCTCTCCCTGGTAGCAGGACTGCAGGCGCTCCTTGATACGGGCGTTGATGTCCTTGATGGTGAACACGCAGAGCGCAGAGTCATCTGGTGGCTGGTGGTACTGTTTCTGGCCCTTGGAGAACACGGTGAAGAGCACGTCGTCTGTGGCACTGATGTTCAGCGAGGCGGCCAGCACACGGCCCGGCTTAGCTAGGTAGGCAGCCTGCAGGAGACGGTACTCCACGCCATTCCTCACGCAGCCCACGGGTAAGGAGACGTATGAGTGGAACTTGTGGTCATCCTTGCAGAGGCGTACGATGCGCGAGGTGTAGAAGAGGTCGTTGGAGGATCCGCCAGATGACATGCTGTTCTCCGGCGTCTCAGGCTGGACGGTCAGGAAGTAGACGAAGGAACCACTGGCGAAGCCATACACGTAGTAGATGTCGAAGTGGGACACCAGCGCAAGCGTGTCTGACGGGATCTTTATCAGAGACGAGACGAAGTCCGTGTGGAGCTCGTAGTCAAGCATGGCTGAGGACTCTGGGTCACGGGGCAGCTTACGGCTGGAGATGGTAGGGAAGTAGTCCTGCTTGCCGTCTACTGCCGTCCCGATGAAGAGAGTCCCGTCCTGTCCATGGGAGGGCACGATTACCCCGTACATGGTGCCTGTCTGGTTGACGCTGGAGAGGTAGTGCTCTTTCTTATGGGACGGCTCCACTAGGATAAACAGGTCGTCCAGACGAAGGAGTTTACAGACTCCCTGGTAGAGGCTACCGCAAGCCAGAAGGCGATTCTGGCTGTAGTCTATGAGGAGCAGCTTGTTGACGTTGTTTGTGGAGGTCAGGGGTTCAGAGCAGGGCTGGACAATGAGGGGCGGGTAGCAGGCCTTGTTATCGTCCTCAGGGCCTGTGTCGTGGGACACCATCAGGGTCAGGTTGCCTGATAGCTTGTAGACACGGTTGACTGCTCCAATGTAGAGCGCCCCAGTTGTCTGGTGGACCGTCAGATGGTTGAAGGCCCACTCCCGGCGCTCTGGGTGGAAGCTGGTGAAGGTGGTCTGGCCTTGGCACACGGTGGCAGCGACAGCTAACACCCAGCAGCCCAGCATGGCCAGCACAGTGCCCCGTGTAGGGCCCGCTGGGAAAGTCCTGGCGCTGTATTGTGTGACTCGCCGCGACCGTCGGCCCTCCATACCACTAGGGACTCTGCAACAAGGCAACAGCAGACTGAACAGGGGGAGGATGGAGGAGGAGTGGGAGGGAGGCTACCTTCCTCTTTGTGTTCTCAAAGGCTAGGTTCGCGCTTTTATCTTCACCACGGTCTTCACATGTTTCTGAAAGAGAGAAAGAGAGAGAGGTGGGTGAATAAATGAAAGAGAGCACATTGTGACTCACACTCACAGTCAAAGGGGAAGCAGATAACGGAAAAGGCCTTTCTTTTGGTCCCTCCTGCTGCTGTGGAAAGTTCACCCTGGCCAAGGCGATGAGTTAGGGAACAGTAGAATGAATGCTGAGAGAAAACCTTTATCGCTACATTCCAGAGGAGTTGCTGGACAAGAGAGGTCTGATAAGACAATGAAGGAAAGTGAGCAGGTTACGGCTAACGGAAATTAGCATGACCTGAGACCTGAGTCCTGAGTCCTGCTGCCTAGCTGCTTCAGGCCTCAGACACTGAGACAGTGGGTTGCTAAGAACACCACAAACCAATGGACTGCCCAGGGCGCCACATTTCACAGATCAAGCCTCACCATGCAGTGAAATGAGTCATACTACTTAGTGTCATCCACACATCAGAGAAGCACACTTCAGGCTAGTGCTCCACAGAGCCACTTATTTAATGCTATAATGAACAGATGCCATGGGTCAAATAATACAAGCAAGAGGCTAAAATGTCTTGACATTTAAACCAAGGTTTTAAGTACTCCAGCTAGAGAAAGACTTTTGAGGGTACAGCACAGCTAAAAACAAAAGGAATGTCAAATACATGTATTGGGCTCATATTACCCTAAATCTATTTCTGGGAAGGAAGCATTGCCATCTCATTTTGCTACTCATTTCCAATCTAACTGTGAAAACATATATCAAGGAAAGTTTGCAATTTATGCAACAATGCTTTGCAGACTGGCTGCAGAGATGTCATCCCCACCACAAAGCTATAAATCAAGAGACAGAGAGAGAGAGAGAAAGAGAGAGAGATGGGTAGAGAAAGGGAGAGACAGAGGGAAAGAGAGAGCCCCTCTTCACAGTTTATCCCCAGGAGTTAATTATCTGGTCTACGGTAGAGGGGAGGTCTGGATCTTATTACTGGAACAAAGTGAGAACAAATTGGGAGACAGATCCTCTGCTTGCAACCCTCCTCTGTCTGTTTTATCTTCCCACTTTTCCCTCCTTCCCTCCCTTCTTCTCTCCTTCCCTCTCTCACACCCCTCCCTCCCTCCTCTCTCTCTCCCCCTATCTGCTTTTCTCCACCCCCACCCTTCTTATCTCCCCCCCCTCTCTCCATCCCTCCCTCTCTGCTCTTTAAGGTCTCTGTCTGTTCAACCAGGATATGAATCTATTAATTATTATTATTCAACGTTACTCTGTTTTTTTTGTCCACCGCTGACACCATCACATCCTGCAGGGATTAATCATTGGCTCCGGAAGAATCCTTCCTAAATGAATCAGGACCCCGTTCGACATGCACATCTCACCCTCCTCTCCCTCTCTCCCTCGTTTTAATAGTGCATCCAATACCATGCTGTGTTTTCTCTCCCTTGATCAGTATTATTCCATCAGGACCAAGCAACGCCAGGCAGTGAGGGGCTAACAAGTGGAGACAATGGCAGCGATGGACGCAGCGCATTGTGACATCAAGAATGATCAGGCATAGCGCTACAACAAGGGTAATTAGTGGCGTGCTGGACGAGGTAGCTGGGGACCGTGTGCGTGTCGGTGGGGACGCCAGGGGGGTGAAACGTGTCGGACACAAGCCTACATCGTTCGTTACACTCCGCATTTGCATTTCACAGCAGCCAGTGAGGGAGAGCGGGAGAGAGGGGAGGGCAGCAGAGAGAATCAAGCCAAGGACGAGAATAGAGAGATGTGGCTGGACTAATCAGCTGGTTCTTTGATTTACTCATTTGCATATGTCTGGATGGGGTGGGATATAGAGGCGATCTACAGTGCTTCAGGTGGGTCTGGTATACATCATATATATTTACAGTCCCTCTCCACTTACACACACTCCTCCCTCCTCCAGCCCTCTGCTGTCAAAACCTGGTAACTGTCATCCTGGGTCCCTCCCACCAACCTCCCTCCCTCAGCCCATAAACAGTGAGTTCCTAGGGGCCACTGGGGCCTGGCCTGGCCTAGCCTTGCGTGTGCTGGGGTGGGCTGAGGTGTTGGAGGTGGGTGGGCTGCTCTTAGGTGTCCCATAAAAGAGCTGGGCTAGGCTATAAACCAGGGTCAAGCCCACTTCCTGCGCTGCCCGCCCACCCTGACTGAACCACGGCTGCAGCCGCCATGCTGCTTCCTTTGTATGAGCGTAGTGCTATGGAGGTGCAGAGCAGAGAGCAGAGCAGAGCAGAGAGCAGAGCAGAGTAAAACAGAGGAGAGGTGCATCCCAAATGGCAAAGTGCTTCTTCCTGAAGCAGAAGCAGGAGCAGAAGCAGAAGAAGCAGGAGCAGGAGAAGAAGCAGCTGCACTGAAGCAGAAGCAGGAGCAGGAGCAGAAGAAGAAGCAGCTGCACTGAAGCAGAAGCAGAAGAAGAAGCAGAAGAAGAAGAAGCAGGAGCAGGAGCAGAAGCAGCTGCACTGAAGCAGAAGCAGAAGAAGAAGCAGAAGCAGAAGAAGAAGAAGCAGGAGCAGGAGCAGAAGAAGAAGCAGCTGCACTGAAGCAGAAGCAGAAGAAGAAGCAGAAGCAGAAGCAGAAGAAGCAGGAGCAGAAGAAGAAGCAGCTGCACTGAAGCAGAAGCAGAAGAAGAAGAAGCAGGAGCAGAAGAAGAGACTGAATTAATGAACGGTAACCATATATAACGTCTCAAAGGTCAACTGCTAATGTAGCTACCAGGAAGAGAAGCTGTACCAAGCAATGGAGCTGTGTTGATGCTGTTTTCCCCTCCTTTTGGCTGCTCTTGACGGGTAGGGACTCATTATGCTGCCAACCAAGGGATTTGAATAGCACGATTGACTTCACTTGTTAGTAGCTTTCTTGTTTGAAGCCACGTCGTCTTTTCTCTCCTCCTCGCTAGCAGACATATACAGCAGGAACTCGTGAAGCAATTAACATGCAAGAGCTAGTGGTGGTGAATCATGAGCCAGTCACCTGATAGCCTAGACCTAGAGAGGCCTTGGGGCATCATGGGTGATACGCCTGGCTGAGTCTGTGGTAGCATTTGTAGGCTACAATGGAGACATTCTTGTCCAGGCTTGATTTGCTTCTGAGCTATAATGAACGGTAGGAATAGCATTGTATAGTAAAAACACCTCTTTCAATTTACCGCCAATGCTACCAGTGTGTCAAACAGGCCTGATCTCCGGACCCAGACCCAACTCTTGCGTGCAGGCGGCGTGCAGCTGGCCAGCTACTCGATTTGTCTGTCACGAGAGACTACCAGTTAAACAGCAACTCCACCCGATGCAGAGCCATCTTTGTCTGCTCACGGACACATTGAGCCATCTGTTTTCTAAACAAGCCTTGTTTGTGGGTCAGCTTTGATTTGTTGACACATTACAACCGTGTAAATTGTAGCGACGCACAAAGATGTACTGGAGTGAAGACACACGTCAGCTAACGTGGGAATTACATCATCCCACAGACAAGCTCACAAAAAAACATCAGATTGCTCAGCTCACTAAATGCATTAACCGCTTCCTGGATGAGTCAATCTGTCCTGTGTTTGTCAACCATGCCATTTCATCTACCAGCTCATCATCATTAGTCAGTGTGTAGGCACAGGTCTTCCGACTGACCACCACTGCTGGATGTGTGTTGTAAAACAGCTACTGTATAGTCCTACTGTTATTCTACATCAGGGATCCTCAACTAGAGTCAGCCGCGGGCCGGAAGATAATTACAAATCATTTGCAAATTGAAAATTGCCAGCAAGAGGCCCAAACTAAACCAGAATGATTCAAACCTGGCTTACATTTGTATACGATCACATACTGTATCTCTCTATTATGTGTGGGAATACCTTGGAACACATTTCCAAAATAGAAATCAACTGGAGCTGATTTTCTGGTGTTTGTACAGTCTTTTATGTCATTTATGTCCAACAATAAAAAAAAAATTAAAAAAAATGTTTACAATGTTTTGCTGAGAAAACTTGGGTGGCCAAATAAAATCCCAGGCAGACCACCAGTTGGGGAACCCTGCTCTGCATGTCCTGACTAGTTCAACCCGGAAAATAACCAACAGACACCAGAAGACATACAGTCAACTCGTCTCCAGGCAGAAAAAGTATTGGCCAGGCCATGTGAAGTGAAGCTAAGACATCAACAACATACCATTGTGAACTGGAAACGGTGATCATGGTTTCGAAATGAGCAATGCGTTTCTCTTAAGCTTCCCATTGATAATTAAACAGTCGGCATGTTGGCCTGCACAGCTCACCCATGCTGCTGCCTCTGAGTGCCTTGCTAACCCAAAGGGCTGCTGCACTCTGTCAGCTCTTTCTGTCAACTCTCTACTTCTGGCCAGAGCTGCTAGCGCGCAATAGTTCACTATAGTGAGTCGCTTGTGCACTATATAGGGGATAAGGAGGCCTTTTGGACAAAGCCTGTTAGCTCGTCTGCCTGTGTCCTGCCTGGTCCCTGTACCCGAACGCTGGTGGTGCCCTCAGTTGGCGTCCTTTGGGGTACGAACTTTGGGGGCAGTGCCAGGCCAGCAGCGGGCACATGGTAGCAGCTAGGCTAATCTGTAGAAGTGGAGGGCTTGCCACACTGGAGGACAAGGGGAGGAGAGGAGAAACTAGGACAATGACAAAACAGACCAACAAAACAGTACCTGACTGCTCTGGTGGAATGCTTTCAGTGAGCTGAGCAGGCCTATAGCTCTGAACCCCAGTCTCTTCCCCTGCTGGAAGAGAGCAGCCGTTCCTCCCTCCTCCTCCCTCCCTCTCTCCTCCCTCTCTCACTCCCTCTGCTTTGTGCCTCTTGACTTCCCCCACACTAAGCTCCTTAACAATGCAGTCAAAATTGTTTGATCTCCTAAATTCATATTTACAGACATTGTATTCCAGGAGATAAAGAACATAAACCAAAATCCAGTTACGGATTAAATCCAATTAATTGTTGTGGGGAAGGGGAAAAAATGACATATCAGAATTTCATGGCTCTGATTAATTCCGTTATTCCCTGAATGATTAATATAAAGCATGAAATTGAAACGGTTAAATAAAAGTGAAACGATACAATCTACAGGAGCCCAATTGGGGTTAAAAAAACAACAAACAAATAACTTCAAGACATAATTAAGAATAATTACGAGGTTTATAACGCGCCTGGAACAAACTTTTGTGATTGGGTTAAAGAAAGTGAACCGTCAGCAGCAGAGATAGCAGCCATTTGCATGTTGGTATTAAAAATAGAACGTTTAATCTCCCCTGAAGGAAGGTCTTCTCTATGGGAGGAGACTATTAAAAAAAAGTGATTAGCGGGAGAGGTTAGTCCATTAGTCTTTATTTCTCCACTGAATGAGAGGGTTTCTGCTGTTATGTCTCGTCTCTTGTTGAGGAGTTAGAACAGTTACAGTCGGGAGAACAAGTATTTGATACACTGCCAATTTTGCAGGTTTTCCTACTTACAAAGCATGTAGAGGTCTGTAAGTTTCATCATAGGTACACTTCAACTGTGAGAGACGGAATCTAATACAAAAATCCAGAAAATCACATTGTATGATTTTTAAGTAATTAATTTGCATTTCATTGCATGACATACGTATTTGATCACCTACTAACCAGTAAGAATTCTGGCTCTCACAGACCTGTTAGTTTTTCTTTAAGAATCCCTCCTGTTCTCCACTCATTACCTGTATTAACTGCACCTGTTTGAACTCGTTACCTGTATAAAAGACACCTGTCCACACACTCAATCAAACAGACCTCAACCTCTCCACAATGGCCAAGACCAGAGAGCTGTGTAAGGACATCAGGGATAAAATTGTAGACCTGCACAAGGCTGGGATGGGCTACAGGACAATAGGCAAGCAGCTTGGTGAGAAGGCAACAACTGTTGGCGCAATTATTAGAAAATGAAAGAAGTTCAAGATTATGGTCAATCACCCTCGGTCTGGGGCTCCATGCAAGATCTCACCTCGTGGGGCATCAATGATCATGAGAAAGGTGAGGGATCAGCCCAGAACTACATGGCAGGACCTGGTCAATGACCTGAAGAGAGCTGGGACCACAGTCTCAAAGAAATCCATTAGTAACACACTATGCCGTCATGGATTAAAATCCTGCAGCGCATGCAAGGTCCCCCTGCTCAAGCCAGCGCATGTCCAGGATCGTCTGAAGTTTGCCAATGACCATCTGGATGATCCAGAGGAGGAATGGGAGAAGGTCATGTAGTCTGATGAGAGAAAAATAGAGCTTTTTGGTCTAAACTCCACTCGACGTGTTTGGAGGAAGAAGAAGGATGAGTACAACCCCAAGAACACCATCCCAACCGTGAAGCATGGAGGTGGAAACATCATTCTTTGGGGACGCTTTTCTCCAAAGGGGACAGGACGACTGCACCGTATTGAGGGGAGGATGGATGGGGCCACGTATCGCGAGATCTTGGCCAACAACCTCCTTCCCTCAGTAAGAGCATTGAAGATGGGTCGTGGCTGGGTCTTCCAGCATGACAATGACCCGAAACACACAGCCAGGGCAACTAAGGATTGGCTCCGTAAGAAGCATCTCAAGGTCCTGGAGTGGCCTAGCCAGTCTCCAGACCTGAACCCAATAGAAAATAATTGGAGGGAGCTGAAAGTCCGTATTGCCCAGCGACAGCCCCAAAACCTGAAGGATCTGGAGAAGGTCTGTATGGAGGAGTGGGCCATAATCCCTGCTGCAGTGTGTGCAAACCTGGTCAAGAACTACAGGAAACGTATGATCTCTGTAATTGCAAACAAAGGTTTCTGTACCAATTATTAAGTTCTGCTTTTCTGATGTATCAAATTTTAGATTTTAGATTCCTTCTCTCACAGTTGAAGTGTACCTATGATAAAAAGTACAGACCTCTACATGCTTTGTAAGTAGGAAACCTGCAAAATCGGCAGTGTATCAAATACTTGTTCTCCCCACTGTATATATCTGCGTTCCTTTGTCTCCTTAAAGGAGCATTGACTGGTTCCGTCTGAAATGCTACCCTAATTCCCTATATAGTGCACTGCATAAGGAATAGGGTGCCAATATAGAGACAAAGAGAGGAGTTGAGGACAGTACTTAAATGTGTAAGTTCCTCTTTCTCATAGCTACAGGAGTTGAATGTGACTGCAGTGGTTGTAACGGTCTCTGTGCCAACCCCTGTCTGTTTCCAATAACACTAAACCTATCATATCCAGCCATCCAGCCCACCACAGGGGAAAAGCACAGTAGAGGAGAGGAAAATAGGAAATGAAGAAAGGAGGCGGCGAGGGATAACACCCTCACTAACCACGAGAACTGTTTTCCTGCCTGTGCTACTGGTGTTATGGAGAGATTAGGTTGGATGTATCCTTCAACTAACAGCGAGGCCTATTCCTTAACGTCTGTGGCTGGGTCGTTTCACGAAATGAATGCCTTTTTCGTCCCTAAAGTAGAAATTGAGCACAAATATAGCATTTTAAAACCCTATGTGGCTTCTAGGAAGATTTTAACCCACTTAACCCCAAACTTTCTCCAAGTTTTCACCATCATTGTAAAGCCCTTGTTATTTTGTTGCTTTGACAAAGTCATTTCTGACAATTATTATTTATTTCATGTGATTAGAGGTTCCTTTATGTCTGTCCCTCATTTTAATGTAAATCCTGTTACGTGAACTGAATAAAACGTTAAAATATATATATATTTCAAGAGACATTGAACATCTAATAGCCAAATCATAATGTAAAAACAGGTGAGCTGGTTCTACACTTTATGGCCATTTTCTGGTGTTTTGCGGTGGAAAACTGAGCAGGTTGAGCACAACGCATCAACCCTGTTACCCATAGGTAGACAGGCTAGAATATTTTTAACAATCGAAATGTTTTAGTGAAGCTTACATTCAATTGCCCCTCCCTGTTGCACACAACAAGCTTCCTGTCACAATTTATGGCTGATTTAAGATGAAGTCGTCAATCCATTACGGTCAGCCCTGTTACAGTCAACCCTGTTAATTTATTTAACACTTTATAGGCACCTACTATAGTGATTTTTGAGATGGGGAATGTTTGTTTTTTAAATTAATTTGAAGCTGTGCTCTTTGTGATAGAATGCTAAAAAAGTGAAATAAATGTTTTTTTATGCCAAAAAACTATGTTGGGTCATGCAGGAAATATGAAAGTAAACACACTGCTATCAAGCTGTTACAACAAGCACAACATAGACTAGGCTACTATAATTTCCAATTTCCAGTGCTGTTGTTGTTATGTATCAATTGACATGCTCTGAGTTACCAATGAAAAAGAACTAGGGGTTTAGCATAGTAAATGACTCTACACTTGTCCATGATTACACGTCCACTCTGGGCCACTCTAAGGGCACTCAGTCAGAGCACTCTGCATCCAGTGTTTCGACATGGTAATATCTTTATTAGTGACCCATATCACTGCTCTGGTGACAAGCCCATGGCCTAGTGGCCTCCTGTATTGCCCTAAAGGCGTCAGCATGCTTCAGATCGGCTGGTGGCTAGCCACAGTCGTCTAGGCGAACCCGAAGAGAGCATACTCCCTTAAAAGACCTTAAAAGTACTGTTTGTCCATTTTGAAACGCCGTAGCCAGTATACACTTCCACAAAATAGTCAGATTTAATCTAAGATAACTCAAGGAATATGTCATTACTTTTGATGTTTTCGCCGGGGAGATCTTAGTCGAGTAATTTTACATCTAGCTAAGATGTTTGGTGTAGTATTTCTCAATTGAAAAATGTCCATGAAAACGAGTTGTTTCTACTTGTATGACAACAAAGGCTTTATGGAAGAATCCCTACTGTTGACCAAACAGTACATTGTGTGTCCGAATAGACAAAAAAAAAACATTACCCAAGTACAAAACGAACAAAAGGTCACAATAATATATGCAATAACTCTTCCAAACTCTCAACGGCCACTGACGTTTCTTTTTTGTAAATACAATAAATGTGCCCCCAAAAAAGTGACGTCTGCTCCTTCCCTGGTGTTTCCTAAATGTTTGTATTTTACACTGCTCATTTGTCAGATTGTATTTATCACAACCAGAAAAGTGTTTAGAGCCTTTTTACCCAGTTCTTTTCACACTTATTCCTAACCTAACCCTCCAAGACAATGTGCTGTAGGACGTTGGTACCCAGCCAGGCTCCAAGACCATGTGCTGTAGGACGTTGGTACCCAGCCAGGCTCCAAGACAATGTGCTGTAGGACGTTGGTACTCAGCCAGGCTCCAAGACAATGTGCTGTAGGATGTTGGTACCCAGCCAGGCTCCAAGACAATGTGCGGTAGGATGTTGGTACCCAGCCAGGCTCCAAGACAATGTGCTGTAGGACGTTGGTACCCAGCCAGGCTCCAAGACAATGTGCTGTAGGATGTTGGTACCCAGCCAGGCTCCAAGACAATGTGCTGTAGGACGTTGGTACCCAGCCAGGCTCCAAGACAATGTGCTGTAGGACGTTGGTACCCAACCAGGCTCCAAGACAATGTCCTGTAGGACGTTGGTACCCAGCCAGGCTCCAAGACAATGTCCTGTAGGACGTTGGTACCCAGCCAGGCTTCAAGACAATGTGCTGTAGGATGTTGGTACCCAGCCAGGCTCCAAGACAATGTGCTGTAGGATGTTGGTACCCAGCCAGGCTCCAAGACAATGTGCGGTAGGATGTTGGTACCCAGCCAGGCTCCAAGACAATGTGCTGTAGGATGTTGGTACCCAGCCAGGCTCCAAGACAATGTGCTGTAGGATGTTGGTACCCAGCCAGGCTCCAAGACAATGTGCGGTAGGATGTTGGTACCCAGCCAGGCTCCAAGACAATGTGCTGTAGGACGTTGGTACCCAGCCAGGCTCCAAGACAATGTCCTGTAGGACGTTGGTACCCAGCCAGGCTCCAAGACAATGTCCTGTAGGACGTTGTTACCCAGCCAGGCTCCAAGACAATGTGCTGTAGGACGTTGGTACCCAGCCAGGCTCCAAGACAATGTGCTGTAGGACGTTGGTACCCAGCCAGGCTCCAAGACAATGTGCTGTCGGACGTTGGTACCCAGCCAGGCTCCAAGACAATGTCCTGTAGGACGTTGGTACCCAGCCAGGCTCCAAGACAATGTGCTGTCGGACGTTGGTCCCCAGCCAGGCTCCAAGACAATGTCCTGTAGGACGTTGGTACCCAGCCAGGCTCCAAGACAATGTCCTGTAAGACGTTGGTACCCAGCCAGGCTCCAAGACAATGTGCTGTAGGACGTTGGTACCCAGCCAGGCTCCAAGACAATGTGCTGTAGGACGTTGGTACCCAGCCAGGCTCCAAGACAATGTGCTGTAGGACGTTGGTACCCAGCCAGGCTCCAAGACAATGTGCTGTAGGACGTTGGTACCCAGCCAGGCTCCAAGACAATGTGCTGTCGGACGTTGGTACCCAGCCAGGCTCCAAGACAATGTCCTGTAGGACGTTGGTACCCAGCCAGGCTCCAAGACAATGTGCTGTCGGACGTTGGTCCCCAGCCAGGCTCCAAGACAATGTCCTGGAGGACGTTGGTACCCAGCCAGGCTCCAAGACAATGTCCTGTAGGACGTTGGTACCCAGCCAGGCTCCAAGACAATGTGCTGTCGGACGTTGGTCCCCAGCCAGGCTCCAAGACAATGTCCTGTAGGACGTTGGTACCCAGCCAGGCTCCAAGACAATGTCCTGTAGGACGTTGGTACCCAGCCAGGCTCCAAGACAATGTGCTGTAGGATGTTGGTACCCAGCCAGGCTCCAAGACAATGTGCTGTAGGACGTTGGTACCCAGCCAGGCTCCAAGACAATGTCCTGTAGGACGTTGGTACCCAGCCAGGCTCCAAGACAATGTGCTGTCGGACATTGGTCCCCAGCCAGGCTCCAAGACAATGTCCTGTAGGACGTTGGTACCCAGCCAGGCTCCAAGACAATGTCCTGTAGGACGTTGGTACCCAGCCAGGCTCCAAGACAATGTGCTGTAGAATGTTGGTACAAAGCCAGGCTTCAAGACAATGTCCTGTAGGACGTTGGTACCCAGCCAGGCTCCAAGACAATGTGCTGTCGGACGTTGGTCCCCAGCCAGGCTCTAATGCATCTCTCTCTCCTCACTGAATGAATGACAAATGGATGAATGGGCGATAATTGTGCACCCTACTTAATAATCTAATTTAAAATGAGACCTAACTGAACGATGAAGAGGCTGATTTCATCTAGAAAGACAATAGAGTAATGATGAGCTTGTATTATGCCTATTTATCAGTGTTGGCGCTCAAGTTAATCATTTGACTGCATGGCAGTTTGATCCCCTTCACTTTTACGCTTTACTTTGTCAAAAATAAGCTGTTATGGGCCTGTTTTATTTAGTACAACTCTATTACCAATCCAATTGATTGTAAGGGAAACGAAAACATGCTATGTGTTGCAGCGGGCCTTTAGTATAATGCATGCAAAATATATCCTTGACTCTATCCAAGTTGATGAGTGGGAAACCGACGATGCCAGTCAGCCTGCACAGCCGGCCCATTGACACTACATATAAACTACACCGAAAATAATATTACACATAATAAGAGTTAGCCTATAGGCAAGATTACATTGAGAATAATCTGATGAGTGACAATATTAGGGCAATTAGTTGTCAAATTGTGCATGAAGAGATGGGCGCATCTTGTAATTGACAGATGCAGGGAAAGGAGCTTCGCTTGATCAAATCCGCCTTCAGAGTCAAACATCATCAGGTAAAACATTGTGATTTCTATATAGTATCTGAAAGAGCATATTCTGCAGTTTGGCTCGGGCTACTAAGCAAAAACTAGTAACATAAAATTACAATCTGCTATTCTGTCGTCAATGGATGAATGGCTGATAGAAACCAAATAGAAACGGATAATGGTGCATGTTTTGTACTTGCTCAATTGCTTTCCATATCTGGGGAAAGTTGAAACCAGGCCAGCGGGTGAGCAACTGTCTGAGACTGTGGTTTTGAGTAGGGTTGCACATTTTGGGGAATATTCAGAGGTGGAAACTTTCCGTCAGAATTAACGGGAATATATTAGAATTAACGGGAACATATGGAAATTAAGGGAAATATATGCAAATGAATAATACTACCATTTAAATATAGATGTTTTTTTGCATTGGATATGTTTACCATATCGTATGGAGACAGAAACAGAAACATTTTACCTTCTCATAAGTAGACATAATTGCATATTATTAAATCCTTCCAATCTTCACTGTCACTTTCCAACCTTGTTGAGAATGGCTTGTTGTCAGGCTCAAAAAGCCTCAAATTTGCCCGGATGGCCACATAATTTTCAGCCCTTGTATTGGTCAGCCTGTTGCGTGCTTTGGCTTGTGTGTTCCCAAATAAGGACCAGTTGCGCTCCGAGGCGGCTGATGTTGGTGGGATTTGGAGGATGATGGAGGCAACAGGGGAAAGAGCCTCAGATCCACAAAGTCCCTTCCACCAGGTGGCTGATGAGATATGTTGGCATGACTGCCATATTGCATCTCCATCCCAAAGCCCTTGCTTGGAAGTGTACTTCGCCAGACTGCCAAGACCCTTGCCCTCATCCAGGCCAAGGTGGCGAGACACGGTAGTGATGACACCATAAGCGTTGTTGATCTCTGCACCAAACAAGATGCTCTTGCCAGCATACTTGGGGTCCAACATGTACGCTGCAGTGTGTATGTATGTATGTATGCATGTATGGGCTTCAGGCAGAAGTCTTCGTGCTTTTTGATGCATTTCAGAACTGCAGTTTCCTCTGCATGGAGCAACAGTGATGTGGGCAGGGCCGTACGGATTTCTTCTCTTACATCTGCAAGCAGAGTCTGAACATCAGACAGGATGACATTGCCTCCCTCAATCCGTGCAATGGCTACTGCTATAGGTTTCAGGAGTATCAGGCAGCTTACCATTCTCTCCCAAAATGCATCATCCAGGAGGAACCTCTTGATGGGGCTGTGCATATCGGCAGACTGTGATATGGCCATTTCTTGGAGAGACTCCTTCCGCTTCAGGAGACTGTCAAACATGATGACAACACCACCCCAAAGGGTGTTGCTGGGCAGTTTCAATGTGGTGCTCTTATTCTTCTCACTTTGCTTGGTGAGGTAGATTGCTGCTATAACTTTATGACCTAACCATTTCCTTGGCTCTCTTCTAGAGTGTATCCATTGTTTTCAGTGCCATGATGTCCTTGAAGAGCAGATTCACAGCCAATGGGTGTGATGTGAGGGTTGGACTCCTCCACTTTAGACCAAGCAGCCTTCGTGTTCACAGCATTGTCTGTCACCAGTGCAAATACCTTCTGTGGTCCAAGGTCATTGATGACTGCATTCAAGTCATCTGCAATGTAGAAACCAGTGTCTGTTGTCCCTTGTGTCTGTGCTCTCGTAGAATACAGGTTGAGGGGTGGAGATGATGTCGTTAATTATTCCTTGCCCACGAACATTCGACCACCCATCAGAGATGATTGCAATACAGTCTGCTTTCTCTACGATTTGCTTGACCTTCACTTGACCTCTGACAAAAGTGGATGCAGAGTTTAACAGAGGTCAGAGGTTGCTTGTTGTGAGTGCTGAAAACATTTACCGGAACATTTCTGGAAAAAAAAACATCCCTAGTTTTGAGACTCACTGTGTTCTACATGGGCAAAGGCAGAAAGACATCTTCACATCAATTTCCCTGGCAGTCAAGTTGATTACAAAGAAGACTAGCCTGCTCAGAACAGTGGACAAATCAAGCATGTTTGCAGTTTGATATGCATCTGATGCATATGCTAAAGTGACGCCTGGCAACATTCTCTAGCGGGTACTGATAGGCTGAGAGGCCAGGGGGTTCTAGTGTTAAGGCTGAGGTCACTGTCTGGGTCTACTGAAGCCAGTCACAGCGCTAACCAACCACAGCAGCCTCCGCAATGTTATTACATAGATTTGACTCTGAATCGTATCAAAGTCTACTAAAGCCCTCACACTTTGATGTCATCCACAGAACAAGCCATGTCCTTGTCAACGCAACAGAAGAATTAGCGAGCGTCAGCATTCATACAAGCTTTATCCTTGAATGCAAACAAGGGTGTGTGCATCTAATCTTCCCCTTTAACCCACGTCCTGCCGAGACTCAGCGAGGCACCCCAGCACCCTGGCTGCTTCACTCTCAACTTAAGCTTTGCTTCAATAAGTGCTCAATGGCATTACGCCTCAAAACTACTACGACATCCTCAGAGAGAGATTACAATATCATTGTTATTCTAATGTCTCGTGTTCCCCCGCCCACTGCAACTCCTCCTCAAAACACATACACACACGCACACATGCACACACACACATACACAGGCACATATACACACACGTTTACACCTACACACACACACACACACACACACACACACACAGGCACATATACACACGTTTACACGTACACACACAATACGGACACACCATCCCCCAATTAAACAAACCAACAACCCGCTTGCACCAGTCATATTAAGTTTGAAGCATCCATAGCGAGATGGGACAGACATACCACTGGTGTCTTGTCATCAGAGCTGTATGTCAGCCCGTGTGCTTCAGGTTTCTATTAGCCAGGCTGATTTCCAAACATCTGAATTGTAACGAGAAGACGTAGAAAGAGGGGAGTAAAGAAGGAGGAGATAGGAATTACATTAGGCTGTTTGATTGACAGCATACACGTTTCATCAACGGGACAACTCTTAACCATTCCTGCATCATGTCTCATATGATGTATAATCCCTGTGCTTTGAAAGTCAGTGGTGTGGGGCCTAATGAAAAAAGGGGTTGAAAGATGATCAGTATTTTTGGGCACCGATTTTTCTTGTTTTCTTCTTTATACCTTTATTTAACTAGGCAAGTCAGTTAAGAACACATTCTTATTTCAATGACGGCCTAGGAATGGTGGGTTAACTGCCTTGTTCAGGGGCAGAACGACAGAGTTTCACCTTGTCAGCTTGGGGGATCCAATCTTGCGAACTTACAGTTTACTCGTCCAACGCTCTAACCACCTGCCTCTCATTGCACTCCACAAGGAGCCTGCCTGTTACACAAATGCAGTAGAAGCCAAGGTAAGTTGCTAGCTAGCATTAAACTTATCTTATAAAAAACAATCAATCCATCATAATCACTAGTTAACTTCACATGGTTGATGATATTACTCGTTTATCTAGCGTGTCCTGCATTGCATATAATCGATGCAGCGCTGTGGGATGGTTTAACAAAAGCGCATTTGCAAAAAAGCACAATCGTTGGACGACTGTAACTAACCATAAGAAAGGCATTGGTGTTTAAAATCAATACACAGAAGTATATATTTTTAAACCTGCATATTTAGCTAAAAGAAATCCAGGTTAGCAGGCAATATTAACCAGGTGAAATTGGGTCATTTCTCTTGCGTTCATTGCATGCAGAGTCAGGGTATATGCAACAGTTTGGGCCGCCTGGCTAATTGCAAACTAATTTCCAGAAGTTTTCGTAATTATGACATTACATTGAAGGTTGTGCAATGTAACAGGAATATTTAGACTTATGGATGCCACCCGTTAGATAAAATACCGAACGGTTCCGTATTTCACTGAATAATAAATGTTTGTTTTCGAAAATTATAGTTTCCGGATTCTACCATATTAATGACAAAGGCTCGTATTTCTGTGTGTTATTATTTTATAATTAAGTCTATGATTTGATAGAGCAGTCTGACTCGGCGATGGTTGGCAGCAGCAGGCTCGTAAGCATTCATTCAAACAGAACTTTTGTGCGTTTTGCCAGCAGCTCTTCGCAAGCACAGCACTGTTTATGACTTCAAGCCTTTCAGCCTAATGGCTGGTGTAACCGATGTGAAATGGCTAGCTAGTTAGCTGGGTGTGCGCTAATAGCGTTTCAAACGTCACTCGCTCTGAGACTTGGAGTAGTTATTCCCCTTGCTCTGCAAGGGCCGTGGCTTTTGTGGAGCGATGGGTAACGCTGCTTCGAGTGTGGCTGTTGTCGATGTGTTCCTGGTTTGAGCCCAGGTAGGGGCGAGGAGAGGGACGGAAGCTATACTGTTACGCTGGCAATACTATAGTGCCTATAAGAACATCCAATAGTCAAAGGTATATGAAATACAAATGGTATGGAGAGAAATAGTCCTATAAATACTATATTAACTTCAACCTAAAACCTCTTACCTTGGAATAATGAAGTCTCATGTCAAAAGGAACCACCAACTTTCATATGTTCTCATGTTCTGAGCAAGGAACTCAAACGTTAGCTTTTTTACATGGCACATATTGCACTTTTACTTCTCCAACACTTTGTTTTTGCGATATTTAAACCAAATTGAACATGTTTCATTATTTATTTGAGGCTAAATTGATTTTTATTGATGTATTATATTAAGTTAAAATAAGTGTTCATTATTGTTGTAATTGTCATTATTACAAATAAATAAATAAAAACCGGCCGATTAATCGGTATCGGCTTTTTTAGTCCTCCAATAATCGGTATCGGTGTTGAAAAATCAATATCGGTCGACCTCTATTACACACTATACATATTTGATGGAATATACTGTATATCCTCTGTAGACTGATATCATCCAATGTCTCTTATTTAGCAGTTTGGAAAGTAATGTGAATAAAAGTCTAACAAGCATGAATGCACTGTTTAAAGTGTTAACTAGAATATAGAGTTTTATAGGAACAGCCTCTGAGCACCTGCGTTATAATTTAAAGAATACACATTTGTAGTTGTTTGTAATAATTTACTGTCATCAAATCACAGTTACCTTTACATTTCTGGAGGAAAACAATTTACAATCGCTAGGACCCATTTCTCAATACTTAGGTCAATTTTTCTCAACTCTTCACACAGTGAGCACAACAGCAGTCTGTGGGCTAAACTGTGGATCATTTTTCTTTGCTTTGGCACAAAATGCATTCAGTGACTACATCTTTCAAATTTCATAAATGTTTTTCTCACTCAGACACAACCATCACCAATACTCTATGTACCTACAGGCCAATTTGCACATGTTTAACATACTCTTTTTAAAACTGTTAAACTTAAGTTCACAGAGTGGTTTTCAGCCCATCCCAGGATGGTGCCACTTTTCCTCCCACCTTACTCTCCATTCCTCAACCCCATAGAGGAATTATTTTCCTCATGGAGGTGGAAGGTCAATGATCACCATACAAATGATCAAATGTCCCTCCTGGACGCAATGAATGCTGGATGCCTGGAAATATCTGCAGAAGATTGCCAGGGGTGGACCAGGCCAATAGATTCTTTCCTATGTGTATTGCCCAAGATGACATAGGATGTGATGTGGATGAGAACCTGTGGCCAATTGCAGAAGACAGGGTTGACTAGCAATTGCTACTGTATCTGTATCGGTTGATGGTGTATATACAATTTAATCTATTTTGGAATAACTCAATGCCAAAGAATGACATAAAACACATTGAAGCATATTGCACCATGTCCGATACATTCCTGTAACATAAACTGAAGTGGATTCTAAACAGTAGAGAGGTGTCATTCTTGTTTTGTAAAGAAAACATTGTGTAATGCTACCTGTTGTTAGTGTTGTTTAGGTCGTTGTTTTATGAGTGACAAGTGTGCTTGTTGTGGGTGACAGCCTTTGCTAGTGTTATGGAAGAACGAGTTGATTTGAGACATGTATGAAGTGTTTTGGTAGTTTTAGTGCATTTTGGATGTGAAATGAACTGCTCTGACAAGCTGAAAGTTGGTAAGGAGAACTGTGTGAAGAGTTTTGAAAATAGTAACCTAAGTATTGAGAAATTAGTCCTAGCGATGGTAAAAAAATAAAAAACTGTAAATGGGGAGCTAAAGCATGGGTTTTCTACTAAATAATATGGTCTGTGTGAGATGTGCTAAAAACCATCCTTATAAGGAGAGAGTACAGTAACTTGGTGTGTAGCATTAGGCAGCAGGAGCTAGGGGCAGAGCAAGGGGAATTGGCTTGACTGGGCTTAGCAAGGCCTTGTGTATCCTGCCGGTCCTGTGTGGACCAGACTTGAAATAATGTCTCAGCGGGTTGGGTCTAGCTAACATCAGATGACATAAATACTAACTCAGTGCTGAGTAACACCAGAGGGAATCAGCTGTAGTGAGGGAGAGAGCACATGGCCAGGGTCAGAGAGTTAGACACAGGTCAGTGTAAGTCCAGGGGCTACCTGGTGAGTTTGTGTGTGTGTGTATACCTGCGTAGGTGTGTGTGTATGCATACCTGCGTAGGTATCTCTCTCTCTCTCTCTCTCTCTCTCTCTCTCTCTCTCTCTCTCTCTCAACAAACTCTCCCAGTGGGCCATTGGGCCGGGGTGGTCTGAATGAGCCCTGCTCTGGAGAACACCTCTCTGACCCCGTTCTGTTCCACTCTGCTCTGCAGCTGGCCAATCACACAACAGCACGCTCAACCCAACCTTCTGTCAAATAATCACATCCAAATCCCTGTTAAGAACCACTACATGGAGCTGTATGTGGGTTGAGTGGGAGCGAAAACGGAAGAGGTAAAGCGAGAAAAACAAGAGAGTTGGTTGGTTGCTGGTACACCTACCATTTTGGTCTAAATGCATACAGTCTCATTTCAAGCCTTACATAATGAAGCCAACAGTCAGCACTGAATGGGAGGCCTATTTCAGTCAGTCGGCTGGCGCCAAACAGTAACACAAAAATCCATTACGCTTACATAAGACTGCAACTGTGAGGGAAAACGACAGAGAGCGCCAGTCCAAATAATCCCTTCCATTCTTAGTGCTGCTGTTTCAAATATGTGTCTGTGTGTGATAGTAGGGCCTTGCTCTGTAATCACACTGGCTCTGAGTATAGGGATATACTCCACACTAAGACCCAGCCACTGGAACCACAGCAGGACGCCGGTCCTCTGCCCAGATTCCCTAGTAAACATACTCCTCCTCGTCCTTGCAGTAGAGAGAGACAGCACATGCAATTCTGCACCATGCTCTGTCTGGCCTCCTAAAGGAAACAACCTGGGAGTCCATTGTTTCCTGTTGTACCCCCACACACAAGCTGAGCTCTCTCCTTCCCCTGTTTGGAGCAGTGGCCGGGGGGCATTTGCTCTCTCCTCTGCAGCAGTCATAGGCAACATGGTCCACTCTCCCACCGCTACCCAGCCAACCATGCCTGCTGGGCCAGCCACAGCTCTCCCCCTCTATCTCCCTCTCTCTATCTATCCCCATGCTACTAATCAATTAACTGCCAATCCAATTAACATTGGAGTGAGACTGGCTGATAGCGATCATTGCTGCCTGCCTGGGCTGACATAGCTGGCCTGGTACACACAGCAGACAGGACTGTCGTCACGTCAGCCTGGCTATCACCATCGTAGCAAAGCTGTACACCGTGGTAGGCTCAAAGACAACAACGTTCTGCCAGGGTCAAACAGGTTCATCCATTTACTGCGAATTCTATTATAGAGGATGATTGTTATGCAGGACAAATACACCGGATTCAGTGTTTATTACAGCTATCATGTCTGACTATATGCCCTTTAGCAAGTCAACGATGACTATGACCGTTGTTTTCCTTTGCCGTAGTTCTTCTGAGTGTCAGACACATTCACGGCCAGTCATGGCCTGTATAGAAGCAGTACAATAGCCTGTGTTCTCTGTGGGAGACTCCCTCCCAGCCTCCCTCCCAGCAGGGTTAATGTTGTGTTTACAGTGAACCACGCTCCTCAAAGTTCCTCTATAAACATACAGGATATCCTACAGCCCTATAACATGCTGATCCATCTCTCCCCTGTCCTGGCCTGTCTGGGAGAGGCCTTCAGCAACAAACAGAGGGGCTTCACAGAGGCCTGGGGCCTTGGGCTGCAGACAGGACTGCATTGAGACTGGGACTGGGGCTGCAGAGTAGACACTATAGAAGGCCACTGAGACTGGGACTGGGGCTGCAGAGTAGACATTATAGAAGGCCACTGAGACTGGGACTGGGGCTGCAGAGTAGACATTATAGAAGGCCACTGAGACTGGGACTGCAGAGTAGACACTATAGAAGGCCACTGCTCCGCATGGGAATGGGGGCTCTGGACGCAGACGCAAGGCCACTGAGACTAAGACTGGGGCTGTAGACAGGAGGCCAGTCCACTGCACTGACACTGGGATGGTCTAACTGCAAGCCTGGGACCAGGACCCTCAGAAGCACCACTCTCTGCTTCCTCAGTCCCAGACCAGATTAATCACCCGGCCCCAGACCAGACTAATCACCTATCCCCAGACCAGACTAGTCACCTATCCCCAGACCAGACTAATCACCTATCCCCAGACCAGACTAATCACCTATCCCCAGACCAGACTAATCACCTATCCCCAGACCAGACTAGTCACCTATCCCCAGACCAGACTAGTCACCTATCCCCAGACCAGACTAGTCACCTATTCCCAGACCAGACTAGTCACCTATCCCCAGACCAGACTAGTCACCTATCCCCAGACGAGACTAGTCACCTAGCCCCAGACCAGACTAGTCACCCAGCCCCAGAACAGACTAGTCACCCAGCCCCAGAACAGACTAGTCACCCAGCCCCAGACCAGACTAGTCACCCAGCCCCAGACCAGACGAGTCACCCAGCCCCAGACCAGACGAGTCACCCAGCCCCAGACCAGACTAGTCACCCAGCCCCAGAACAGACTAGTCACCCAGCCCCAGACCAGACTAGTCACCCAGCCCCAGACCAGACTAGTCACCCAGCCCCAGAACAGACTAGTCACCCAGCCCCAGAACAGACTAGTCACCCAGCCCCAGAACAGACTAGTCACCCAGCCCCAGAACAGACTAGTCACCCAGCCCCAGAACAGACTAGTCACCCAGCCCCAGAACAGACTAGTCACCCAGCCCCAGAACAGACTAGTCACCCAGCCCCAGAACAGACTAGTCACCCAGCCCCAGACCAGACTAGTCACCCAGCCCCAGACCAGATTAATCACCCAGCCCCAGACCAGACTAGTCACCCAGCCCCAGACCAGACTAGTCACCCAGCCCCAGACCAGACTAGTCACCCAGCCCCAGACCAGACTAGTCACCCAGCCCCAGAACAGACTAGTCACCTAGCCCCAGAACAGACTAGTCACCCAGCCCCAGAACATACTAGTCACCCAGCCCCAGAACAGACTAGTCACCCAGCCCCAGAACAGACTAGTCACCCAGCCCCAGACCAGACTAGTCACCTAGCCCCAGAACAGACTAGTCACCCAGCCCCAGACCAGACTAGTCACCTAGCCCCAGAACAGACTAGTCACCCAGCCCCAGACCAGACTAGTCACCTAGCCCCAGAACAGACTAGTCACCCAGCCCCAGACCAGACTAGTCACCTAGCCCCAGAACAGACTAGTCACCTAGCCCCAGAACAGACTAGTCACCCAGCCCCAGAACAGACTAGTCACCCAGCCCCAGACCAGACTCGTCACCCAGCCCCAGAACAGACTCGTCACCCAGCCCCAGAACAGACTAGTCACCCAGCCCCAGACCAGACTAGTCACCTAGCCCCAGAACAAACTAGTCACCTAGCCCCAGAACAGACTAGTCACCTAGCCCCAGAACAGACTAGTCACCTAGCCCCAGAACAGACTAGTCACCCAGCCCCAGACCAGACTAGTCACCCAGCCCCAGACCAGACTAGTCACCCAGCCCCAGACCAGACTAGTCACCCAGCCCCAGACCAGACTAATCACCCAGCCCCAGAACAGACTAGTCACCCAGCCCCAGACCAGACTAGTCACCCAGCCCCAGACCAGACTAGTCACCCAGCCCCAGACCAGACTAGTCACCCAGCCCCAGACCAGACTAGTCACCCAGCCCCAGAACAGACTAGTCACCCAGCCCCATAACAGACTAGTCACCCAGCACCCAGAACAGACTAGTCACCCAGCCCCAGAACAGACTAGTCACCCAGCCCCAGAACAGACTAGTCACCCAGCCCCAGAACAGACTAGTCACCTAGCCCCAGAACAGACTAGTCACCCAGCCCCAGAACAGACTAGTCACCCAGCCCCAGAACAGACTAGTCACCCAGCCCCAGAACAGACTAGTCACCCAGCCCCAGACCAGACTAGTCACCTAGCCCCAGAACAGACTAGTCACCCAGCCCCAGAACAGACTAGTCACCCAGCCCCAGAACAGACTAGTCACCCAGCCCCAGACCAGACTAGTCACCTAGCCCCAGAACAGACTAGTCACCCAGCCCCAGAACAGACTAGTCACCCAGCCCCAGAACAGACTAGTCACCCAGCCCCAGAACAGACTAGTCACCCAGCCCCAGACCAGACTAGTCACCTAGCCCCAGACCAGACTAGTCACCTATCCCCAGACCAGACTAATCACCTAGCCCCAGAACAGACTAGTCACCTATCCCCAGACCAGACTAGTCACCTATCCCCAGACCAGACTAGTCACCTATCCCCAGACCAGACTAGTCACCCAGCCCCAGACCAGACTAGTCACCCAGCCCCAGACCAGACTAGTCACCCAGCCCCAGAACAGACTAGTCACCCAGCCCCAGAACAGACTAGTCACCTAGCCCTAGACTTCCATATCATATGAACATGATTTATAGAGGAGGAAGCCCATGCATGGCGTTATGCCAAATAACCCCAGTGACCCCCCCCCCCCCCCCCCCCTCCTCCTCGCCCTGCAGTGTGTTATGGCTAGTCTGTTAATGACACGTCCTATCCTCACTGTCTCTGGTTACTACAATACTCCACAGGTCAACATACACACACGTGCACACACACACACAGTACGTTCAGCATATTCAATATAGAACATAATGGTATTTCACAAATGCAAACAATGAACATGACAGTGCAGCTTTGGTAATCTATCAAAGACCAGTGCGTCAAGGTTTTCTTCCAGAGGATGTACTAGTTTTCCTCTCCTTGAAGTGCACTGCATGGTGGGAAATAACACCTTAACTATTAGGCTATACGATATGGGTCATCATGATGC
Source organism: Oncorhynchus kisutch (assembly GCF_002021735.2). Classification (NCBI taxonomy): domain Eukaryota; kingdom Metazoa; phylum Chordata; class Actinopteri; order Salmoniformes; family Salmonidae; genus Oncorhynchus; species Oncorhynchus kisutch. Next base: position 13,351,174 of record NC_034197.2, read on the forward strand.
CTTATCAAAGTAAGGAGAGCTGTAGAAACACATCAATGGAACATCTTGTACTTTCTAAAGATATATATTTTTTTAAACAACAGCGTTTGTGTTAGCTAACATAGTGAATAGTGATTCAATAGTTTGTATTTACGTCACGTACGTTGCAGGGTATTATGGGTCTGATGGGGACAATGCTCTCTGTCTGTCCCTCTCTCCTTCCTACACAGTTCCTCTCTGTTTAGTGCACTACTCTCTCCTGCTGGACCACTGTGATGCCACATTACGGCCTATCTACAGACCTATTACAGAGACACATCCAGAGCCATTACATTACATTACCACTGTCTGCCTGTCTGAGACCCAGGGCAAAGCACCTGAAACAACCTGCCTGGCTCTGAAAGCACTGACCCTCTCTGTCACACTGTCACACTGTCACATGCACACAGACAGAGAAACACTCGCGCACGGACAGACACACACACAGCGAGAGACCGTACACGCACAATAAAGCTCTGTAATTTGATCAGAGGTGATAAAGCACCACAGAATCCAGTGTGTGGCTGGTTACTTAGAGGTAATAACGGCGCATGGGGCGAGGGAAGAGTCTGGCATCAGTCACATTGGACTTAGAGACAGAGCAGTGGAAAACACACACACACACACACACACACAAAATGTCCTCCTTCAGCTGAAGCCCTTTAGTTTATAAACTACAGTGCAGGGCAGCTAGCGGGCTTGTCTCTTCTCCTCTGTACTGGACAGCACTGGACACGGCCGTGTCTTAATTCGCTTTAGAGGGTAGCCCAGACCAACCATGTTTAGGTCTGCTGCTACAGACGGAGGAGGACACATTATCACAAGGAATTCACTTATTCATATCGCACAGGAACGAGTCAGGGGAGGGGGAGGGGGAGGGGGAGGGGGAGCAGCCAGAAGGAACTTGACTGGGAAATAAATAAATGAAGGAAATTAGTGGGTTCATTTAATGTGGGACTTAAGACAGAAGTAGGTCAAACGCACAGGGCAAAAAACCCAAACTGAGGCAGTGGGTTAACTAGCGTAGCTTAGCACATAATCTCATCAAACTGCCAAGTCCAAATCGACATGATGTGGAGCGTGGACTATCTGTAATTGTGGTTATCTATCCATGACAGGAATTCCTATTAAAAAAAACACTGGCATTTCCGGCACACTGGAATGCTACATACAACTCCAAAAAAGACATTTGCAACAATAAAAAGCTCTTGGAGAGAATTCAATCGGCATTTGAATAGAAGTCCCACTTGGTTTGACCATAAATAATAGAGCAGAGCAGTGAATGGAGCCTGCACTTAGCCTGGCAGTAGTAACTAGCCAGCTTGTGGCGGTCAGCGGAGCTTCACCTGGATGAATGACCTCAGGAGAGAGATCCATGCTTCTGTGCTGCTGCTGCTGGGGCAGGACTGGACCGGATTGGCAAGGGCTGGACTGAGTGCTGAAGTGCACATTCATGCCTTCCTGTTCCGGCCTGTTCCGTGTGAACATCATACAGGATGGATGGCTGGCTGGCTGGCTGGCTGGTTGGTTGAATGGCTGGCTGAATGGCTGGCTGGGACAGGATGTAGCCCTCTCGCTCTGTCACTCTGCTACTGCCATATGCTTATCATAACAACAATCAGATCAGTTACTATATATATATATTTTTTTTTTCATTACAGCCTTACCATGTAGAGGAAAATCTCAGTAAAATCTTCATAACGTATGACTAGTCTGCAAATTGCGCAACAGGGTGACCCCAATCATGGGGCCATGACATTCCCACATGCACTACATATCTCTGAACACATTCATTACACATGTGATATTACAGTTTCCACCTGCACCGGAGTCGGATGGGGCTGGGGAAAGGTGGTGGATATTACAGTCCCACCTGCAGACCAGGGAGGGGGGTTTGAGGGGGGGGTAGCTTGTGGTGAGGAAAACAGTGGGGGAATGACAGTGTGACCTACAAAAAGCCCAGTGAGGAAAAATAGCATGTCGCCGGGAACAGTAGCAAAGCCCTGGCTGCGTTACTCATTTTGCTCTGAAGGTTGAGCGTAATACTGAGCCTCGGGAGCAGGAGAGAAGGGGTCTGAGCAATATTACACCCCCTTGAGATGAAACACGAACGCTGGGAAATGGAACAGAACCCTGATGGGATGATTCTCTGGTCCTGCAGAGAGTCAGAGACACCTGAACACAGGAAGAGAATTAGACCAGTGTGTAAATCTATTGGACTCCCATTTCAGACATTTTCGAGGGGCCTTGAACACTGCAGTCCAGACTGCAGACCTGCAGACTATTGTAAGACCATGTTGTGTTCCCCCACCACTCCTCCTCCTCCGTCTTAGTCATTACACCTGTTGGAACTCTTCGCCAGGGCCAGAGCTCTCTCCCTTTGCTGAGCCCGAGCCAGTCAAACCTCCCTAAGCTAGTTAGAGGGTGGTGGAGGAGGACAGGGGCATCTAGAATGACCCTGGCTGACAGGGTTTCCCTGGGTCTGTCTCAGAGGCTAGATGAGAGGGGCCACACTATAGGTCCTTGAATCCTCCCCAGAAATACTGAACGCTTTGTGTATAAACCTTGGGCAATTGAGGAGCCCCTCCTAAAAGGCGAAACATTTTCTTTCCGGGGAGCTATATTTCTGGCTATGGTCACCTAGTGGAGAAACGTTATATAATGAAATTATGTCATCATTGTAATCGAGTCTTCAGGGAGAAGAGAGGCATTGAAATTCCGAACAGAGTTGTGTTAAATCCAATGCAACATGTGAATGGCATAGTAATTCCTGGTAGGCTGAACAGTCCGAGCAGCACGCAATACAATCCACTGCTACTTTGCCACCATGGCCTTTTTTGCCTTTACCTCCCTTCTCACCTCATTTGCTCACATTGTATATAGACTTGTTTATACTGTATTATTGACTGTATGTTTGTTTTACTCCATGTGTAACTCTGTGTCGTTGTATCTGTCGAACTGCTTTGCTTTATCTTGGCCAGGTCGCAATTGTAAATGAGAACTTGTTCTCAACTTGCCTACCTGGTTAAATAAAGGTAAAATCAGGATGAAGTTCCTTGCTCAAGGGCACAACGGCAGGCAACAGCATTTAGGATTTGATACCAGCAACCCTCCGGTTGCCAGCTCACTACCCGCCTGATTTTTCCTGCTGGACCCGGGATTCAAACTGGCAACCCTTTGGTTGCTGGCAGCACAACCACCATAGTAGCTAGTAGCTAGACAACAAGCTCCAGTACCACATCTAATCTTTTGTTAGCCCCAGCAGAAGAGGAGAGGGAGGGGGGGGGGGGGACTTGTGGCTGATATTGGCCATTACAGTGGAGTCTGGGCCAAACAAAACCATGCTGCCTGCCCTGCTACCCTACACAGAATATCCAGCAGTTAAACACAACATAGAATCATACAACCACAGCAGAAAACGGCGATAAAAGGAAAGAGAAGACGGCGATAAAAATCAATTTGTTTCTTACCCTGGAGAAATGGCAAGGAATGAAGAGAAAACCTCCCATTCAGCATTTAATCAGTAACACAAATATGAGCAGCCAGCCAGCCTAGTTGAGCAGTCAGCAGAGCCAGACTAACATTCAGCACAACACTAATTAGTAGTAGGGTGCTTCAGTCTGACTACTCGTCTAGTGAACGGAGAGGGTCTGGACTGAGTAGGATCCGTGTCTGTCTCTGTCCAGTAGCCTACTGCTACCCCTATAATGGCTGCTCTGTCGTGCCAAAGTGTGGCCCAGTGTGCCATGAGAATGGTACAAGACTTATCATGCCCTTGTAAGTCAAGACTTCCCAGGATACTTCTAATACAACACATAATACACCCTCCCTCCCTCCCTACCTCCTCTCCCTCCCTCCACCCCGTACAGCTTCCTTCCTCTTCCTGTCTGACTCAAAGTCACGAGGAACAATCCCAGATCCAGACCTAACAATCCCAGATCCCAGACCTCTCTCGGCCCTGCTCCGCTCCGGCCCCCCCCCCCCTCTCTGTTTTCCTACCAGCCGTGTTTTTCCACAGGCTGCGGATGCTGTCTGTCATCGAGAGGTTGAATTAGCTCACACAGAACTTCTCTGAGCCCAACTTAGTCTGCCCTGGGGCTACAGTTAGTCAGGTCCTGTAGGATAAACAGACTACTGACTCTAAAGGCCCCGTTGAAAGCCCTTGGAAGTAGGGCTGGCCACAGACTTTTTTGCACTATTGGTTAGAGCCTGTAAGTAAGCATTTCACTGTACACCTGTTGTATTCGGCGCGCATGACAAATAAACATTGATGTGATTTGACTCCCCTCTCAAAGTCTCAAAGGATGAATAGACACATGCACACAGAATAGACACATGCACACAGAACTCCCAAGTACTTCAATGGCCATTTTCATTGTCGCTCATACATTACACATGCAAGTGGGCTGTGCAATATGGCCAAAATATCATGGCAAGATATTTTTCTCATTTTTGACAGTATGACGGTATTTGACAGTAGTCCTATTTGTAGAACACTGAATACGACTGGTACTTGACCAATGGTTGCCACCCTTCATTAATAAAAGTACTATGGTATACCATAGTATAAATACTATATTATTCACTGTAGTGTTTTTGGAGACTGTCGTGTTAACTTGAGTGTACTGTAGTATTAACTATAGTATAAATACTGTAGTAAAATAAAAGTATAGTAATTCATGTAGTGTTTTTGGCAGATTGATGTATACTGTAGTATTTACTGTAGTGTTTTTGCAGACTGTACTATGCTGTAGTATTTACTGTAGTGTTTTTGCAGACTGTACTATGCTGTAGTGTTTTTGGCAGATTGATGTATACTGTAGTATTTACTGTAGTGTTTTTGCAGACTGTACTATGCTGTAGTATTTACTGTAGTGTTTTTGCAGACTGTACTATGCTGTAGTATTTACTGTAGTGTTTTTGCAGACTGTACTATGCTGTAGTATTTACTGTAGTGTTTTTGCAGACTGTACTATGCTGTAGTATTTACTGTAGTGTTTTTGCAGACTGTACTATGCTGTAGTATTTACTGTAGTGTTTTTGCAGACTGTACTATGCTGTAGTATTTACTGTAGTGTTTTTGCAGACTGTACTATGCTGTAGTATTTACTGTAGTGTTTTTGCAGACTGTACTATGCTGTAGTATTTACTGTAGTGTTTTTGCAGACTGTACTATGCTGTAGTATTTACTGTAGTGTTTTTGCAGACTGTACTATGCTGTAGTATTTACTGTAGTGTTTTTGCAGACATAGGAAATCTACTGCAAACATACTAAAAGAGCACATTTTCCATAACCTGTAGATAGGTAGGACTGGGGTTTGAACTGATAGTGCAGAGCTCCGTCTCCTAGCTATTATCTGTAGGGACCACAATATATGGTCTATAATTGCATGTAGGTTTCTCACTTATGGGTGGCACAAATGATGATGTGATACGGGGGAGGGGAATGGGCGGGGTATATGCAAATTGAATACTGTAAAATTTGCTCAAGTTAAAAAAGTGTAGTGTTTTTGCTGACTGTAGTGTGTTTGCGGACATTACTCTAGTCATTTACCACAGTGTTTCTTTGGTGGATAATACAGTAGTATACTATAATATTCTATAGTAAGTACTACACATGATTGAGGGATACTACAGTGTGTAGTATAGTATTCTACAGTATACTACAGTTTACTATAGAGTTCTATAGTAAGCACTGTAGTATTCTATAGTATACTGTAGTATTTATTTATGTGTGCATTTGCATAGTTATTTGTTCAATTCCAGCATTCACTCCAATTTCTTCATTTCCTGTACTACTTTCATCATTAGGACTGGGGTCCGAACTGATAGTTATAGAAAGTCAAGTAAAAATCCAAACCGGTCCGTGAATGAATACCGGTATAGTTTTTTTTTTTACAGTTTTACCACCCATCCCTGGGTAATCTAAATGCCTCTTGTTCTAACACAGCTGCCTGTTGCCAGTCTGTTACAGCCCATCTGGAAGCTGCTGAAGGTTAATGGGGATTGGTTTGTCAATCACACCAGCTTGCTAACACCCTCACAACCATCCCTAAATACCTCTATTCAGTCGTTTGCAATACAGAAGGGGACATTAAATTGAAGAACGGAGCACATGATTGCAAACTTTACGCTAATAAGCCAACTCTGTCCCTCCTTCCTGTCCCTGGAAACTTTACGCTAATAAGCCACCCCTGTCCCTCCTTCCTGTCCCTGGAAACTTCACGCTAATAAGCCAACCCTATCCCTCCTTCCTGTCCCTGGAAACTTTACGCTAATAAGCCAACCCTGTCCCTCCTTCCTGTCCCTGGAAACTTCACGCTAATAAGCCACCCCTGTCCCTCCTTCCTGTCCCTGGAAACGTCATGCTAATAAGCCAACCCTGTCCCTCCTTCCTGTCCCTGGAAACTTCATGCTAATAAGCCAACCCTGTCCCTCCTTCCTGTCCCTGGAAACTTTACGCTAATAAGCCAACCCTGTCCCTCCTTCCTGTCCCTGGAAACTTCACGCTAATAAGCCAACTCTGTCCCTCCTTCCTGTCCCTGGAAACTTCATGCTAATAAGCCAACTCTGTCCCTCCTTCCTGTCCCTGGAAACTTCACGCTAATAAGCCAACCCTGTCCCTCCTTCCTGTCCCTGGAAACTTTACGCTAATAAGCCAACTCTGTCACTCCTTCCTGTCCCTGGGTTCAGAGCGACCTATGGCTGGCAGTGTCAGGGTTGTGTAAAGAGAAAGGGGTCTATTTACCTTGACGCAGTGTTACATGTAAAGGCGTTGAAGCCAGACTGCATTTAGAGTATTTCACAACTGGAACCATTCAAGCTGCTAGTCCTTTGTGCAGATAGAACAGATTAGCAGACACAGTAACATACCATGGTGGAAGAGCAAACAAAGAAACTGTATCCTTTATCAGTCCCTTCAACGGTTGTGGAGACGGGCTGCCACAGGATTAAAGGGGTTTGCTGTGTGGTGAAGAGGCATGCCTGTGTGTGTGTGTGTGTGTGTGTGTGTGTGTGTGTGTGTGTGTGTGTGTGTGTGGTGTGTGAGTGCGCTTTAAACCTATTCACACAGTGATTGAAACACTGGCCAATCGACAGCCCCTCCCCTTTAACTTGTGCAGTACAAAGTCTCTACACGGAGTGTACAAAACATTATGAACACCTGCTCTTTCTATGACATAGACTGACCAGGTGAAAGCTATGATCCCTTATTGATGTCAATTCGATCGGTGTAGCTGAAGGGGAGGAGACAGGCTAAAGAAGGATTTTTAAGCCTTGAGACAATTGAGACATGGATTGTGCTTCTACACCTGCATTGCTTGCTGCTTGGGGTTTTAGGCTGGGTTTCTGTACAGCACTTTGAGATATCAGCTGATGTACGAAGGGCTATATAAATACATTTGATTTTGATTTGATTTGATTGTATATCTGCGCCATTCAAATTGTGAATGGGCAACACAAAATATTTATGTGCCTTTGAACGGGGTGCGGTAGTAGGTACCAGGTGCACTGATTTGTGTCAAGAACTGCAACGCTGCTGGGTTTTTCACGCTCAACCGTTTCCCGTGTATATCAAGAAAGGTGCAACACCCAAAGGACATCAAGCCAACTTGACACAACTGTGGGAAGAATTTGACTCAACGTGGGCCATCATCCCTGCGGAACCCTTTCAACTCCTTGTAGAGTCCATTCTCTGACGAATTGAGTCTGTTCTAAAGGCAAAAGGAGGACAGGGGGGTGCAACTCAATATTAGGAAGATGTTCCTTAATATTTTGTACACTCAGTGTATTTAACAGAGGAGAACCAACACAGCGGTTTGGCTGCCAAATGACAGCCAACAGAAGAACGAATGGTGACATCTGACAGCATCTTACAGCTACACAGACACGTCTACTTCGACTGGCATCCCTCAACCTAACCCGCTCTTACTCACTTGTTCTCACTCCTGTACCCACGCAAACAGACAACAGAGAACAGAGGGAGGCAGCATAAGGAGGGGGAAGAGAGGGAGGAGGAAGAGGAGAAAGAGGAGGAGGAGAAAGAGGCGGAGGAGGAGAAGGACGACGAGGAGGAGAAGGAGGCGGTGGAGGAGGAGAAAGAGGCGGAGGAGGAGAAGGAGGACGAGGAGGAGAAGGAGGCGGCGGAGAAAGAGGAGGGGGAGGAGGAGAAAGATGAGGCGGAGGAGGAGAAAGAGGAGGCAGAGGAGGAGAAAGAGGAGGCGGAGGAGGAGAAAGAGGAGGCGGAGGAGGAGAAAGAGGAGGCGGAGGAGGAGAAAGAGGAGGCGGAAGAGGAGAAAGAAGAGGCGGAGGAGGAGAAGGAGTCGGAGGAGGCGGAGAAGGAGAAAGAGGAGGCGGAAGAGGAGAAAGAGGATACGGAGGAGAAGGAGGAGGCAGAGAAAGAGGAGGCGGAGGAGGAGAGGGAGGAGGCGGAGGAGGAGAAAGAGGAGGCGGAGGAGGAGAAAGAGGAGGCAGAAGAGGAGAAAGAGGATGCGGAGAAGGGGGAGGCGGAAGAGGAGAAGGGGGAGGCGGAGGAGGAGAAAGATGAGGCGGAGGAGGAGAAAGAGGAGGCGGAGGAGGAGAAAGATGAGGCGGAGGAGGAGAAAGATGAGGCGGAGGAGGAGAAAGAGGAGGCGGAGGAGGAGAAAGAAGAGGCGGAGGAGGAGAAAGAAGAGGCGGAGGAGGAGAAAGACGAGATGGAGGAGGAGAAAGAGGAGGGGGGCTGAAGCTGTAAGCTGTTAATTGTCAGCTTTGAGAAAACGGAGCATAATTGTGTGCGCAAAAGAACACAGGGAATGAATGCTTAATTCTCTTGATCAGCAATGACACTGTCAAGCATACTGCATTTTGCTTAATAGAACAAACCCTCATCAATGATACATGGAACAATAGCAACGCATGATTAATGAAAATAAAACATGGATCTTAGGACTTGAAAAACAGAAGATAGCAAACATTTACGTTCAATGTTGTGTTCATGTAAATTTGAATTATGATAATATCTCTAACGTAATTGGATGCAAATTAATCTCACCTATTCCCCTCTGTCAACACAATGTTCTGATGTTAAACAAATGGAAAAATATAAAGCACTCTCATAAAAGATCACAAGTAGTACTTTGACTGCCTGTAGAGGCAGCGGCCAAAAAAGCATTAAAAATACAGTTCTTACAAGCTTCCCAAAGCTTTCAGTAATGAGATTTTTTTCTGTCAAAACAGCAGCAGTACTTGGTCTCTCTCCTCCGGTGTATTAAACCAGATAGAGAACATTAAGGACCTGGCACACACTCCGTCCTCTGCAATGGCAACGCTTGGGCCCGTATTCATAAAGCGTCTCAGAGTAGGAGAGTTGATTCAGGATCCGCCCTGTCCTTTTCATTTGAATCTAAAAGGCAAAACTGATCCTAGACCAGCACTCCTACTCTAAGATGCTTTAAGAACCCGTCAAAGATCCCATCCCCTCACCTTCTGTGTAGGGCTTTCTCAATCGAAATTGCAATATTGACATTGGCAATATCCATATCGCAAGAGGCTACATTTCAAGTGTAATAAGGGTCCCCTGGGAAACTCTGACCGACACTTTGGTTCCTGTCACAACAACTTTTACTATACCTGTCTTTTTCACTAGTTATCATGCCAAACGACCCCAACCACAGAATCGTAATTTGAATTTAATGTCTATGATTCCAACAGTTCACCCATGTGTAAAATCGCAATCGCAACATTTGGTTAACAAAATGGCTATTTGATTATTTGCCCATATCGTGCAGCCCTACTTCTGTGTGTCAGGCTTTAAATGGCATTAGGTCACAAATCCCAAACTGTTGCAGATTAAGACATGAAACATGAGCAGATAGATATTCATTCACGGCTTTCAAGTACAAACCTGCCCGTCCCCGCTCCTTCTCCTCTCCCTCCCTTCCTACCGCCTTCTTTTTCTTCAGGCAGCAGCTCTGTGCTTCAGAGCAGTCATATTTAATCAACATCTTCATGGACAACACAGAGGATCTCCTCTCCTCACCCGCCAGTCTCGGCGCTGTCACACTACGCTCCACGCACCACGCAGGATAATTCTCTTAGATCCCCTAATTCTACCCGTCATTCACCTTAAATGCTACAGAAAAGAAACACCGTTGCTTGACCCACATTGCTGTTGATCAGTGAATTACCCATGATGTCACTATTTGATTATTTATTTTGCGCGGCGGTTGTAATTTAAGACCTTGGAGGCGCTTATGTTGGTAATAACTGTGTCTCTTTTCGCGCCTCGAACATGCAAGGCTGTCCGCGCGGAGATGCGTCTGTCATGTCTCCCGTTTCACTGGTTGTGGCGCTTTTGTGGCAGTGCAGATGCTGCTTCATGGAGCTCATACAGACAGTTTCCCAGAGAGGAGGGAACAAGTGAGGGAGGTAAAAGTGGAAAAACAAAACTTCCAGCTGATGGATTCATCTTGATAAACGATCACGCGTGGAAAAACGGGAACAAATTGCTGCATTTTAAAAACGATAGTGTTTGTTTACTTTACTACCCAAATCACAATGGCTATTTGCTTGATATCATTTGACGCGATGGCTGACAAGAACGGAGGACAAAACAACATGCATTGTCGATTGTTCACCCTTCAATGCCCAACACATTTCCACACAGCTGGGGGTGAATTCCAAAGCCTTGTCCTGAAAGGTCAGAGGCAGATTAAAATCAATAACAACAGCTGCTAGAACAACATAAAATCAAACTTTCCGCTATACATTTGGCTATATGTCAAGTCTACCATCTTCCCACACTCAACCTACTCATAATATAATGTGACAACCCACTGGGCACAGGTCAACGTCTATTGGTTCAATGTAGTTTCATTGAAATGGTGTGGAAACAACGTTGATTCAACCAGTGTGTGCCCAGTGGGAAGATGCCTTCTTAAAAAAGCCCTTTTCATCCCATCTCTGGCTCCCACTGCCCTGCACATATACAGGTCACATGTGGGTCAGTCATGTATTTATGCATCAACATTATGTAGCTAGCCGCCCCAAGGAAGACTGAATTCATTTCCCTTGGCCTGAGCACTCTGAGGCCTCCTGGGCCAAAATAAAGAGTCTGGAGGCAGACAGAGATATAGAAATATGAGGGAACAGGTCTTAGCCAAGCTCTTAACAACACATCCCGATACCTTTTCCATTCCTTCAGACTGTTGTGGCATCACTCGGGCTCCCGAGTGGCGCAGCGGTCCATGGCACTGCATCTCTGTGCAAGAGGCGTCACCACAGTTCCTGCTTCCAATCCAGGCTGTATCACATCTGGCTGTGATTGGGAGTTTCATTGGGCGGCGCACAATTGGCCCAGCGTCGTCTGGGTTTGGCCGGGGTAGGCCGTCATTGGAAACAAGAATTTGTTCTTAACTGACTTGCCTAGTTAAATAAAGGTTAAATTTTAAAAAATGACCCAGTGTTGAAGGCTTAAGAATGGACCCTCCATATATTTAAAGGAGGGTGTGCAATCGTCAGTGACTTGCCTGCCCTTATGTGATTGTCTGTCCAAAGTCGACTTTCACACAAACCCGACATCACAGGGAGAAGGGTAGCCCAGATAGGATGGGTTTCAGGGTTTTCAGTTTGAAGTTTCGAGGTCTTTCATCACTGCTTTGGTTGGATTTGTTATGGTCAGCATAGTGGAAAGAAAGTGTTTATTTGGAAGTGAGAGAGAAAACAGGGAAGTTTTTTTGGAAAGGGAGGTTTCTGGTTTGAGGTATTCTGTTCGCTATCTCTTCCCCGGAATTCATTTTGGAGCCTTATCTCCTCTGGTTTTCTGAGCTGAAGGCAGAGGATGTGTTAAGGCGTCTCTGGCGGGGAAGAGGAGCTATCCACAAAGATAAGGCCAGGGCTGACTTGAAAATTGTAACAAAGCAGACAGACAGCTTGGATGCAGGTGGCTACATGTCACGGTGCTCCAGAGATCCAACAGGACCATGCCAGGGTAACACACTACGGAATACTCATCCCCATAACACTCCTCCTTTCCTCGCTATTCTGATTAACAATTGTGCAAAATAATAAGATAATGCAAATCAGTGGAGGCTGGTGAAGGGAGAACAGCTTATATGGCACTGATGCAAATGCATAAAGTGTATGAATTGTAAGCTACATTTCCAAGAGAGGAAGAATAAAGCTTAAGTCAATGTACTTACTTACAAATTACACATAGCTTTTTGAACTGGATGAAAAAGAGCTAATGGAGAGCGGTAATACACTGCTGCTTCAGGTTGTAATTGGTCTGCTTGTAATTGGACAGCCGTCAGAACAGTGAAGAGTAGAGACAAAGCTGCCGTTGGCTTAGAACTCCTTTCTCACAGCACATGAGCAGACTAGACAAGCCAAAGCAATGCCGCTCGTTGCCGCCACTGTGTGTGGTAACCATGGTGACGGTGGCAGGGACAGGCTAGGGCGTCCGTCCACATCACCAGGGGGCGTTGTTTACCCAATCTGCCCACTGTGCCCAGTGCCCACTCCGGAGCCCTGTCCCCCCCCCCCCCACACACACACACGGGCACGTACTGGTTGTGACCCAAATGGCACCCTATTCCTTATATCGTGCACTGCTTTTGTCCAGAGCCTATAGAGCCTGGTCAAAAGTAGTGCTACATAGGGAATAGGGTGCCATTTGGGATGCAGACACCATCGTCTGTGTGCTACGGACAGCTGCCCATTGGCATCTGTACTGTGCCCCCTCCCTCCCTGACTGCCTCTCACCCACTCTCTCCCTTTTGTTGCTCACTTATTGTCAACTTCCAAACTAAACAAAAAAGCACATCCTCCCATGACACGAGCTAATTGATTATTGATGCTTCCAGGCCGAAACTGACTTACATTCAACCCGGACTGAAAGGGAAAGCGCAGAGACAGAGACAATGCATTCAGTGCTTTCATGAAACTGAAAAAGTCAAAAGCATTTGAATGTAAAGCTGAAGGTCTTTTTCCCCCTTTGATTGGGCTGTTGTGCCGCCTTGGGAACAGTCTCTCGGCACAACAAATAGTGGCGGCGTGAGGTGGAGGAACAGCCTGAGCTTTTTGTTCAAGAAACACAAACAACCCAAATGTCAATTTCAGCCCTTTCTTGAATAATCAAAGCAACCCTCATAGCTAATGAGGTAGTGTTTGGCTTTCTACTGGATCTGACAGACTGACAGGCTGCCTGTGACTTACAGCCACTGTGAAGTTAACCACCAAACAAACAGGCCGACGTTATTCTGGAGGTCCTGGTTTCATGATTGCTGTTCTTATCTCCGGCATTGGGGTAACTGTGTTACAGCAGGTAAAATATAGCATGGCTTGTGACAGGAGGGATCAGATAAACAGTGAGATTGGGTCTGGGCAGAGACATGTGGAGATGGTGGTGAATGCCTAAAGAGCCTGGTGTGTGACTGAGGGAGAGAGAGGGGGACTGATGTATTGAGTGTGGCGGACAGATTGAGGCACTAAAGAAAGGCAGGGGAGAGCGATCCTGTCCCATGCAAATGTGTCATGAAGGCAATTCCATTAACATCTTAATAAAGACTGCCCGGGCCCTGGAGAGAGAGCTGGGCTCCTGGGTCTGGATTGACTGCCATAGGGCCAAGCAGCACCTCACACATTGGAGGCTCTAAGTCGCTGTTGCCACTGCAGCAACAAGGGAGCATTTCTCCAATGTTACGCCAATGTCGCTTTGTGAGGGCGTTACGCTTCCCAAAGGACTGGCTTAAATGCAAACGCTCTACTCTAACATGCTCCACTAAATTACCTTTTTTTTCTTTTCTCCCCTACTTTCATTTACTGTCCATTTCTCCATCTGCTGGATTCAGTAGTTGGACAAAAGGCTTTGTTTCAGCAAGCTGGCAGGCCTTTGGGACTGGGAGAGGAGAGGTGAGGGCATAGTGGGGTTCAGGATTAGCCTCCACGCCGTCAATAGACGGGATGCATGGTGAGGTCTGGGCCCAGACCATTCATTATGATCTAAATGGCTAAACTGATCCTAAATCAGTACTCCTATTCTAAGACTATTTGTGAATACGTGCCCTGGACACATTCTCCTGGCAGAAAGAGGGAGAACATTAATGGTTGTTCCCCATTCGGCCCTCTGCAGAGACAGAGAGACTGGCTGGAGCCTTCTTCTCAACTGCTCTGTCTGAGTCCAACCCTCTAACACATCAACCTCTAGGGCCATTTTCTCCGTTTTCCTGTCTTATGATCAACTTGGGCAAATCAATTCATTTTCAATAGATTTAGTTGATTCCATACTAAGTTGAATTCCGTTTTATTGTCTGAATCCCGGGATTCCTTCCGCATTCGCGTTTTGCAGATATTATAAGGCCCTACAACACCCACTGCAGTGCCACTGTCAGCAGCGTTCTGACAGACATGGGGAAACAATCTCTCTCAACACAATATCACACACACGGCAGCTAAGAGGCAAAAACCACCCACCTCGGACTCACGGACTGAAGCAGCACTTTCAGTCTTTGGAGTGCTCCTGCAGCAGCACTTCTGCAATCTCATGATGCATTTGAGGTGGTGTGAATCTATTGGAAAAATGTAACGCAGATCCGGAGTATTGATTTTCACCCCCTGTGCTATGTGCTGATCATACCAGATCCAGATGCTATTTACCAATGTCGAGGCGGTAGCGGGGACAGGCTAGGGCGTCCGGCCAACGCTTCAGTAAGCCACGACAAGGCTACGCGGACACAACCACTCAACATGATGGAAGCGACCGCAGCGTGACTTACGGGGTAGCCCTGGATATAGAGACATATAAAGGCACTTTTCAAATGCATTACAAGGTAAGGTCTTACAAGGTAAAGTTACATTTGTTGAGATTGTACAGTAAATGGCCTTCCTTGATCAAACATTCAAACCACCAGTGTGCAGTACAAATGTTGCGCTCTACCTTACATTAAGTTGTAACTTTGGTTGTATGCTTTCAGTACATACACTGACAGAAGAATAGCAAAAAAGATCTTCACAATGAGTTGTGTATAATAGTTCATTCTGTTCATATCTGTGACTAGGCTGATGGATGAAAAGAAACAGTGGAAACCTCCTCTCCCAAAGCAAGGCTGTGAAAAGCATCTGAACTCTCCCACGCTGACACAACCCATCTGGAGCTGACTACTGTCTACCCTCGACTCCTAAGTCCTCTGGGATCAAGATGGCCAACAGAAGCTTAGCTACACTACATGACCAAAAGTATGTGGATTCAATGGAACTAAGGGGCCTAGCCAAAATCATGAAAAGTAGGCCTCAGACCATTATTCCTCCTCCACCAAACTTTACAGTTGGCACTATGCATTGGGGCAGGTAGCGTTCTCCTGGCATCAGCCAAACCCAGATTTGTCTGTCGGACTGCCAGATGGTGAGGCGTGATTCATCACTCCAGAAAATGAGTTTCCACTGCTCCAGATTCCAATGCCTATGAGCTTTACACCACTCCATCCGACGCTTGGCCTTGTGCATGGTGAGCTTAGGTTTGTGTGCATGGAAACCCATTTAATGAATCTCCTGACAAATATTTATTGTGCTGATGTTGCTTGCTGAGGCAGTTTAGAACTAGTTGGTGAATGTTGCAACCGAGGACAGACGATTTTTACGCACTGCCCTTTAGCACTCAGCGTTCCCATTCTGTGAACTTGTGTGGCCTACCACTTCGCGGCTGAGGCATTGTTTCTCCAAGACATTTCCACTTCACAATAACAGCACTTACAGTTGACTTGGGCAGTTCTAGCAGGGCATTCTTTTGACAAACTGATTTGTTGGAAAGGTGGCATCCTATGTCGGTGCCACGTTGAAAGTCACTGAGTTCTTCAGTAAGGCCAGTCTACTGACAATGTTTGTCTGTGGAGATTGCGATTTTATACAACTGTCAGCAACGGGTGAGGCTGAAATAATGTACCTCTAAATAAGCTGTTGCTGAAGGTAATGCTTGAAAGAAGTGCATAGCTGGCAGATAATACAATCCTGTTGTTTCCAAGCAGAGTTAGAGTTAGGGTTGGGAGGAACTGCAAGTCTGAAAGCTCAGGGAGCTGAGTGCTATGGCTGAGGAACCCGTCTTGGAACAGCATGAGGAGAGAGATAGTTCTGCTTACCACCATACCGCAACCACTTTCCAACTAAACGTTCTCCCTGGCTACACCCCACTTGATCAATGTCACGGACGATTCAAATCTCTCTTATGTCAATCTTCACATGGATACACTCTCACTTTCTCTCTCTCCCTCACAAACACGCACATGCACGCACGCACGCACACACGCACACACACACACACACACACACGTACACACAGGCACATAACATGGCCGACTGAGTGGAGTGTGTGTGGGTCAGAGAGATAGAGATCTCTGTTGTGACAGCTGGACAGTTGAGAGGTTCAGATAAACATCCCGGTGAGGGGGAGACCAATTGCTTTAAAACAAACAAACAGGGTGAGTAGCCTACACTCCAGCAGAGACGATGTGGAGACCTATATCTATCTGCAAGGAACGAGTCAGTGAACACTCAGCAGCCAGCCCGCAAGGCATTGAGATGTGTGTGTAGGCAAGTGTGTGTGTGTGTGTTTGTGTGTATGTGGGGGCGGGGGGAGCCTAGCCTGCTGTAGAATACCCAGTCGCTGAACGCGTTTGCACTGTTCACTCATTAAGAAATAGGTCAAGGATTCCGCCTGCATGCCTAGCAACTTGTCAAAAACTCTCAAGCTAAACAGGGAAGGGCGAGTCTGGCTGCCTGGGGCGATGTGCGCTGCATGCTGGTTGCTGGTGACACAGCACGTACACAAAACACAGAGAAGACTGTCTTTGTATCTCGGTCACCACCCCTATCATTCTCATTATATAATAAAGTACAATGCACTAGAATGTGTATTAGGTCCTGACTGCTGATGGCATCGGGGAAAGGCTTTGACCAGATCTTGCCCTGGACAGAAACATGTCTGCTTGATGGGCACAGACGTTTAAAGAGCAGAGCTGGGACAATAAACCGAAAATGATCGCCGCCGACTATACCGACCACTTATCATGGGAATTTTGCTGACATGGTTCATTACGATAGGTAGCCTATACTAGAGAAATGTAAAGTTTGAAATCAAATAAATGGGCTAATATGGGTGATTGTTAATTCAGACAATTTAACGCAATATGTCTTTTTATCAATTTCACCCAGCTCTACAAAAGCGTCATTGTCGGGGTCGACAGGGGACGCTCTTGAGCAGTAGTGTCATCCTGACGAAGAGTCCCATCATCACGAGGAAGGAGACTTGTGGAAGGGGGTCCAGGGTTTACATTATCATCCAGCCCTACCCTTCATACGGTACGGGATGCTGCCTCAGTGGTCGGGAGCTTCTGAAGAGGAAGAAGACAATGACTACCAGTCATGTAAAAGGAGCACTGTACTTAATCAACACAGCATTCGTACTCAATGTCTGTACTCGTACACCAGCCAGCCCAACATAATACCAAATCAGTCCGTCCATCAACTAATATACCCAGCAGCCGCAGAATGCTTTCAGGGGGTCTAATGAGATGCATCATTTACCCTTCCTAAAATAAAGCTGTTGAAAGTTGAAAGAGGCGAACAACTCATCCTGAAGCACATAAGACCTCCCGGTTACCTCGCAGGAAACAGTCATGTACTAAACTGACTGGCATAAGCAAATCAATAGGACTGAGATCAGCACTGTCACATAAATCCTTCCTGTTCTGACCAGCTTAATACAATCCAATCAAAATGCTGGAACACACGTTGAGCGAAAGGAGAAAGGGGAACGGGGGCAATGGAGAGTGCTCATTTTGGCTCCAGCCAGCCAGTTTGATGTGAAGGAATATTCTTTGAGCTTTATTTGTGTAGTTAACCTTATTGATTAAAGAGTGTGTGATGTTGAGGTTCTCAACAGCTCAGCTTGCCCACTCCTGCCTCTCTTCAAAGAGACTGCTTGAAAGTGCTACATTGAGCAGAATGGAATTTTAATTTACTCTGCTTCTTGTGGAGGTGGATTGTATAGAGTTCGTGTACAGTTGTGTAGCAAAAAGGGGAACAAGTCTGACTAAACGAGTGTCTTGAGGAAATCATGTAGTTATACGGTGAGTGCCCAACTGCCCAGACAGACCGGTAATGCTATAACCACTCCAGACTATCAGTGCTTGTGTTTTCTCTTCAGATTGGAGTTAATTAGGTGAGTATAATCAGCGTGTGATAATCAGAGCAAGGCTGCGTGTAGTGGTTTGTTCTTCCAAGGCTGCAATTTCCATCCTGGTGGCTGTTTCTGGGGTCAAACGGATGTTATACTTTGAGAAGAATATTACAATAATGTCACGCTTTAGACAAAACCTGATTTTACCAAGAAGAAACTAGGTTTGATTGCATGGTCACAACGATTAATATGCTCTCTGTCAATTATGGGCAGATGCAAGTTATTATCATGCAAATGTAAGGCAATTTTCTACTTAAGACAACATTTATTTTCCTTTAGAGTCACCCTTATGAGCGCTTCCCGAGTGCTGTGTGAGTGTGTATGTGTGTGTGTGTGTGTGTGTGTGTGTGTGTGTGTGTGTGTGTGTGTGTGTGTGTGTGTGTGTGTGTGTGTGTGTGTGTGTGTGTGTGTGTGTGTGTGTGTGTGTGTGTGTTTGTGATGGAAATTTAAGATTTGTGGGTGCATCTGCTGTTCCAGAGCTTCGACAGATGAAAAGTCTAGAGTTGAGCAGGAATTCTAAATTATAGCCAGTTGGCAACAATGAATCTGAATTTAGCTGCTTTCAAGGCTTGGGGGTTAACGGCGGCTGTTATTCTGTCTTGCGGCATACCACATTGTAATAGGAACGATAATAGGAATAGGAACCTAGCTAAATCAAAAGCGTTATATAACATATTGAGAAGTATGAGGGATGGATAAGAGAGTAATCTGTGTTGGAGAGTACATTTAACTGTTATTCCAAACCCCTGACCTGGGTAAGACCTGGGTAACGCAGTGAAGAACAGAAATGAGTTACATGCTGCAAAAAAGTCACATTCATTCTAACATGTTGGATTGTAGATTATTATGAGGTACAAGACTTCAAGCGCTCACTACATCAAGCCTAATCTAAATCCACTGTAATGGAAATGGTTCTCTTCGCCCTACTCTTACCCCTAATAGCGGGTTCAGAGTCAAGGTCAGCATGGAGAGCTGATGCTAGGCTATCTGTCTGTTGATTACAAATATTGGAAGTAATTGAAAACTACTTTGGGATGATAGGCCGATAAAAATAACTCATCCGTTGACTAAATGATTAAATACCGCAGCTTAATGAAGGTCTTATAATATCAAACCAGAACAATGCAATGGGAATAGCCGATGATAATATCGATATATCAAACTCAATCAAATTAGTTTTATGAGCTGATGACAGCTGCATTCTGATTAAAAGTTGATCGTGAGGTGATAGAATAGCTGGTAATTAAAACCCAACACCTGACTGAACGGAACTGCGTAATTATGGGTTTACGCACCGAGGCAATGAGTCTATAGCCTATGCGTAAATTTGTCTAAACATTCATTGAAAAGTAACTGGTAGGCTACCATTGGAATAATAACAACACTGAAATTCCTTGCATGTTTGGGGTGGGCATTTTTTTCTCACACAATTATTTTTACCTTACCTATAGCCATAAAATGTAAATTGCCTTATTAACCTATTTTTCAAATAAATTCTCAACTACCACAATAAGGAATATACGGCTGGTTATTAGGCTACTTGTATATAGCTTAATATCCCACAAGTACCCTAATAAGCAGCCACAAACCCCTTTTTGTGGTAGCTGAGAATTGAGCTGAGAATTCTCTGGCATTATTGTGGCGGAATAGAGTAGCTACTGTTAGTTATTAAGCAGAACAGTGTTAATTAAGGCAAATGCACAAAATTGTGCTGTAGCTATCATCAGCTAACACATAGACATTTCAAACCAAACCGACACATTTTTTAAATAATGATAAACATAGGCTAATCGTTTTCACTCACCTTTCGGGTTTCAATGGAAGCTCCTGGTGCTGTTTTTGTTCTGATCACACAGCCAGTAATGAATTGTCTTCTCTTCCTTTAGGTGATGGAGTGTTGTAGCTACTTACATCCACGGGAAATGCTCCGAGTAGCCTACTACGGTAAAGTCTACAACGGCGTTCCTCAATGATGCTCAATCAATTTAGAGATTTTAGCCAAGGTCCATTCACTCCCAATCCCTAGAAAATTTCAGATACCCAATGTCGCCTCATTCATAGCCTAAAGATCCCCAAAAACCGATGCAAGGTTTCACCGGGCTGATATTAGCTACGAACACAATAATTAATCTATGAACATTCAGTGCGCGCAACTTCGTTTGCCCGTCTGTTTTTTTTCTTTTCTTTAAATGGTCGATTACAACAGAATGCCTATATGATACGGCGAATTCCTTTAGTTCACAGGATAATGTCCTCTACTATGACAGCCGCTGTAGCCTGGCTTGTCATCGTCCGGCGGGCTTTCTTCGGTTTGGGTAGCAACCTTGCCGCACAAATTTACACAGGCACTCTCGCTTTCTCATAGGGCTGTGCTAGACTGGCATGAGAAACTGTGGCGCTTACCGAACCCGGGAAGCATACAGTACAGTCTCATATGCACACCACAGCGTTTAAACCCAGCCCCCCTGTACACTTCGGCAACACGGGCTCATTTGCATGTTGCATGTGTTAACTGTTTCAGCGTGGTGCCTCCGAATGGCTTGGCCATATGTTCTGCTCAGTGTAATTTGCGACGATCAAATCAGCCTCCAGTGAATGTAAGAAGATAGGATAGATAACACAATAACGCCATTATCTTTTAGGATAAATTATTTCCCTTTCCTCTGATTCGATCTCCTGTATAGGTTATGGAAAATTGGATTGATTGCCAAGTAATAAGAATGCACAATAAAGTGTCTTTAATCTTCAGAAGTATTTTATAATAATGTATTTCAGATTTTTCAGTTACATTGGTCTAGCCTACCTTCATTGAACACGTTTAGAAGCTACATTTGATGTATTGAAACATAATGAGTTGTATAAAACATAATTTATATTATTAATATAATCTAAAAATATATATATATATTATTTATATCAACGAAAATAATCCAAACACAATAATACATCTGGCCAGTTCTAGTGCGCATTGTGACCTGAGAAGTGTCATCAATGAAGGCTACTTCATGATGATGCTGCCAATTCTGTTAGTGTACTGCCACCTATGGGCATAACTACGTTGCTACTACCTAGTAATAAACGACTTTCTACAATAGTGTAGGTTTACTACATTCTAACAGATCTTCAAAAGCAGAAAAACATTATTGTCTCAGATATAAGCTACGCAGTTTGGAGAATGAATCAACCGTTTTATGAAAGAGAATAGGCCTATTTGGAAATGGTGTGATTGTAGGCCCAATTATGAATAGGCTACGTATCATTATATACAATTATTTTGTTCATTCTAGTAAAGTCTCACAGACAGACAGACAGACAGACAGACAGACAGACAGACAGACAGACAGACAGACAGACAGACAGACAGACAGACAGACAGACAGACAGACAGACAGACAGACAGACAGACAGACAGACAGACAGACAGACAGACAGACAGACAGACAGACAGATAGATAGATAGATAGATAGATAGATAGATAGATAGATAGATAGATAGATAGATAGATAGATAGATAGATAGATAGATAGATAGATAGATAGATAGATAGATAGATAGATAGATAGATAGATAGATAGATAGATAGATAGATAGATAGATAGATAGATAGATAGATAGATAGATAGATAGATAGATAGATAGATAGATAGATAGATAGATAGATAGATAGATAGATAGATAGATAGATAGATAGATAGATAGATAGATAGATAGATAAGATAGATAGATAGATAGATAGATAGATAGATAGATAGATAGATAGATAGATAGATAGATAGATAGATAGATAGATAGATAGATAGATGAGCCAAACAATCTTTAGACCACTATCAGATTTACTTATATAGCCCTTCTTACATCAGCTGATGTCACAAAGGACTGAACAGAAACCCAGCCTAAAACCCCAAACAACAAGCAATGCAGGTGTAGAAGCACGGTGCCTTCGAAACACTCCCTAGAAAGACCGGAACCTAGGAAGAAACCTAGAGAGGAATCAGGCTATGAGGGGTGGCCAGTCCTCTTCTGGCTGTGCCGGGTGGACACTATAACAGAACATGGCCAAGATGTACAAATGTTCATAGATGACCAGCAGGGTTAAATAAAATAATCACAGTGGTTGTAGAGGGTGCAACAGGTCAGCACCTCAGGAGTAAATGTCAGTTGGCTTTTCATAGCTGGTCATTCAGAGTATCTCTACCGCTCCTGCTGCCTCTAGAGAGTTGAAAACAGCAGGTCTGGGACAAGGTAGCATGTCCGGTGAACAGGTCAGGGTTCCTTAGCCGCAGGCAGAACCGTTGAAACTGGAGCAGCAGCACGACCAGGTGGACTGGAGACAGTAAGGAGTCATCAGGCCAGGTAGTCCTGAGGCATGGTCCTAGGGCTCAGGTCCTCTAAGAGAATTAGAGAGAGCATACTTAAATTCACACAGGACGCAGGATAAGACAGAATAAATATTCCAGATATAACAGACTGATCCTAGCCTCCCGACACATAAACTATTGCAGCATAAATACTGGAGGCTGACACAGGAGGGGTCGGGAGCCACTGTGGCCCGGTCCGACGATACCCCCGGACAGGGCGAAACAAGGCCGAGTAACCCTCCTTTGAGTGCCAGCCATTAGAGCACTCAAAAGTGCCATTGATTGGCTCTGAGATGCATGCTCTCTCTGCTTCTGAGATAATGATCCAGTATAATTTTCACATCCCTCCTATTCCCCATGCTCCCAGGAGGCGACAGAACAACATTGTTTAAGTAATGAGTAGTACGCTTAGAACCTGCCTCTGCACACATTTTATGCTGCTCTTTCTCTCCATTTTCCTACAAATCCCATTCATGTATTTTCCCTGTAACTGAAAGTTTTCAGGAATCCGGACCCAATTATTAAGCAGCCATTTTGTTTGCGCTACATTAATGCAAATCAATTCCCCCTCTCTCAATCCCTCTGTCGTTTTAGCGACCAGGAAGGTCCAACACATTCTTGTCGTTCACATTTACATTATTAATTATTAATTATTCATGTAATCATTTGATCTGATTACGTATAATCAGATCAAATGTTACCATTTTTCGTTAAAAAAAATTCAAACAATACAAAACACATATACAAACGACAGCATACACATGCACACAAACATCAACGACGTCACACTGCCCAGACCCACCTGCTCACACCCCTCCAGCACCTGCATAACTCTCCGCCACATAGCCTCAAACTGTACCATTTTGTTTCTCTCAGTTGCCCACACACGTTCAACATTCAGGTAATAAAGCACTTGACCTTTCCATTGGGTTAACAATGGATGGAGGATTGGTCGATTACCTTTACTTAAAGTATACGTTTTTTCAAGATGATTGACGGGAAAAGTATTGTTCAACACATCGGATATCTCACTGCACCGTCACTGCACCGTCACTGCACCGCCACTGCACCCCCATGTCTTTAAATCAGCCTGGTCTCATAGACGGAAAATAATAAACATAAATCCGGGGCACTCAAATTAATAAGATATGTTACATTTGGTATGGTTACATAAGACCAGGGGCGCAACTTCCACTGGGGATGGGGGGATATGTGCCCCCCCCCTAAAAAAAAGGATGACATTTTATTTATGTACCCCCCCAGTTTTATAATTGGAATGTGATACAAAATGAGGCAACTGTGTGTTTTATGACAATGCAGACACCTCCGAGCGGTCGGGTAGACTGTTTGGAGTGTTTATCCGACTGGATGAAAAAATATATTTATATATTATGTCCCCCCCACTTCTAAAACCAAAGTTGTGCCCCTGCGTAAGACAGACGATTAATTAAGGAAAAATTAAAGTAGGGTGGTTGGTCGGGGTGGTTGGGTAGGCATATAATGCAAATGTCTAGCAAACCAGAAGTTGCGAGTTTGAATCTCATCATGGACAACTTAAGCATTTTAGAGACTTTACAACTACTTACTACTTTTTAGCTATTTCGCAACTACTTCGCATGTTAGCTAATACTTCCCCTAACCCTAACCTTAACCCTTTTAGCTAACCTTTCCCCTAACCCTAAACGTAACCCTTCCCTTAACCCTAACCCTAACCTTAATCCTTTAACCTAACTCCTAAACTTAAACTTAAACTTAACCCTAACCTTAACACCTAACACTAAACCCCTAGCCTAGCTAATGTTAGCCACCTAGCCATCTAGCTAGAATTTGTGAAATATCATAAATTTTGAAAATTCATAACATATTGTACTCTTTGCAAATTAGTAACATATAATACAAATTGTAATTTGTAACAAATCATACGAAATGCACATCAACAAATGAATACATACCATAAGAAAGGTTGCTTGAAATATTCAGACATATGAATTAAAAGTAAATTGACATTGTAATACTTCTGACAGCCAACCCCACCCATAACATTTGGACTTTATAGAATTCCCAGAAGGCATGGATTATTGATTGATTATTAGTTTTACACTTAAGACATGACTCTGCCTTTGTGCTGTAGAATTTGTGAATTTTTTTCTCTTATATAATACATTCTATACATTAGTTTCTACTGGATGAAGCTACATTTTCGTTAACTGTAATTGTGTTTGTTATGTTTCAACATTCTTTCTATCTTGTGCCAATATCAGTTATTTTAAAATCTTGGTTACAGTAGTTTATATATTTTTTCTTAGAGATTGTCAGGTAGATAGGCTCTCTGCAAGTTTTATTTATAGCTTACCTATTATAAGAATATCCTTTTCTGTCTCAAAGATGTCCAAAATAGTTATGCATTTAGTTTTCCATGAAAAGCTATCCAAGGACTGTTCCAAATACCTCTCCATTCATTTGCAATACTGGTACTTCACTAATGCTTTTCCCATTTGTCTCTCATATTCAGCAAATATGGATGTCTAGATCCATCCATCTCTGATCTAGGTTGCTAAAGGAAAAATACCTTCACTGAATAACTTAGTGTTTGTTAATAAATTATAAGGCTACATAATTGGAAATGTGTCTAAATACTTGTGATGATCAAGCACTTTAAAATGGCCATTCCATTATTGCCATAGCCATGATGGAAAAATGGTTCATGCCCTCCATCTTAATACTTGAAAAGTAGGCTAGCCCCATTCTCTGAAGCATCAATCATTCATAGTGGGGGAAAAGGAGGACCGGTTTCTGTCTGCCATCAAAAGTATCTGTAACTGCCATGAGGTAGAGGATGCAGACCCAACTAGTGTGTAAGTACATTAAAAGCACAGCACAGCCCACTTATAGACGGCCTGGGCCAATAGCTGGAGGGTGTCCTAATTGAAGTCCCACAGCAGCACTACCTCGCTAGCCTACCTCTCAGACTTAAATGGATCTTAGTCAAGCCACCACAGAGTAGAGCGAGGGGTAATCAAATACAGAACCACTCTTGAATCCATTACTCACAGACCTGTTTGGAACAAGCATGGATTTGTTTGATTGGAACATAACTCAATTCATATCGGATCTGAGAGAGAGGGTGCTGAGTATACTGTCTGTGTGTAGTGTGTCTACATTAGTGTGGTTTTGCTGGACGACAGTGTAATAAAATAACATATAAATGTTGTATTAATCAGAGGGTTGGTTTTCATTCACAACCGTATCAATCTTCCTTAAAATCAAGGCAAACTTGAAGTGTATACACGCAGCACCCCCTGAAAAAAAAATATATATAATAATAAAATAATAATATAGTACCAGTCAAAAGTTTGGACACACCAACTAATTCAAGAATTTTCTTAATTTAAAAAATATTTTCTACATTGTAGAATTGTCACGCCCTGACCTTAGTTATGTTTGTTTTCTGCATCTCAGTGCTAGAGGTGTCACTACAGACCCTGGTTTGATTCCAGTCTGTATCACAATCAGCCATGATTGGGAGTCCCATAGGGTGGCGCACAATTGGCCCAGCGTCATCTGGATCAGGTTTTGGCCGGGCAAGGCCGTCATTGTAAATAAGAATTTGATTTTCACGGACTTGCCTAGTTAAATAAAAAATAATTCATATATTTGCCTTGATGACAGCTTTGCACACTCTTGGCATTCTCTAAACTAGCTTCATGAGCTAGTCACCTGGAATGCATTTCAATTAACAGATGTGCCTTGTTAAAAGTTAATTTATGGAATTTCAAGCCTTCTTAATGTATTTGAGCCAATCAGTTGTGTCGTGGCAAGGTAGGGGTGGTATACAGAAGAAAGCCCTATTTGGTAAAAGTCCAAATTATGTCAAGAACAGCTAAAGTAAGCAAAGTGAAACGACAGTCCATCATCACTTTAAGACATGAAGGTCAGTCAATCTGGAAAATGTCAAGATTTTTGAAAGTTTCTTCAAGTACAATCACAAAAACCATCAAGCGCTATGATGAAACTGGCTCTCATGAGGACCGCCTAAGGAAAGGAAGACCCAGAGTTACCTTTGCTGCACAGTATAAGTTCATAAGAGTTAACTGCACCTCAGATTGCAGCCCAAATAAATGCTTTCCAGAGTTCAAGTAACAGACACATCTCAACATCAATTGTTCAGACGAGACTGTGTGAATTGCTGCAAGGAAACTACTACCAAAGGACACCAATAATAAGAAGAGACTTGTTCGGGCCAAGAAACACGAGCAATGGACAGGTGGAAATCTGTCTGATGAGTCCAAAATTGAGATTTTTGGTTCCAACCGCCGTGTCTTTGTGAGACGCAGAGCAGGTGAACAGATGATCTCTGCATGTATGCTTCCCACCTTGAAGTATGGAGGAGGAAGTGTGATGGTGCTTTGCTGGTGACACTGCATTCTGCAGCAATACGCCATCCCACCTGGTTTGCGCTTAGTGGGTCTATTTGTTTTTCAACAGGACAATGACCAAAAACACACCTCCAGGCTGTGTAAGGGCTATTTGACCAAGAAGGAGAGTGATGGAGTGCTGTATCAGATGACCTGGCCTCCACAATCACTCAACCTCAACCCAAATGAGATGGTTTGAGATTTATTGTTTATTTAGATATTAGAATCCCTGAGGATTAATTAAAGACATCGTTTTACTTGTTTGGATAAACTTTACTGGTAACTTTTTGGATTCGTTGTGTATGCAGGTTGAACGAGTGGATTACTGAATCAAGCGTGCCAACTAAACCGACATTTTTGGGATATAAGAAGGACTTTATCGAACAAAACAACAATTTGTTGTGTAGCTGGGACCCTTTGGATTGCAAACAGAGGAAGATCTTCAAAGTTAAGTGATTTATTTTATCGCTATTTGTGATTTTGTGACGCCTGTGCTGGTTTGGAAAAGTATTTTGGTGTGGGGCGCTGTCCTCAGATAATCGCATGGTATGCTTTCACTGTAAAGACTTTTTGAAATCTGACAACGAGGTTGGATTAACTTCTTTGGGGTACACCCCCCCCTTCTCAATTTCCGACTAAAGACATACCCTAATCTAACTGCCTGTAGCTCAGGCCCAGAGGCAAGTATATGCATATTCTTGGTATCATTTGAAAGGACACACTCTGGATTTTGTGGAAATGTGAATTGAATGTGGAGAATATAACACAATAGATCTGGTAGAAGAAAATACAAGGAAATAAACATACGTTTTCTGTTTTTTATTGTTCCTGCATCATCTTTCAAATGACCAAGAACAGCCAAACATACAGATAGGATGCTGTGGATGATTTGAATGAAGATATAAGATGGCAACAATAGCTGAGCAATGTTTTGGACAGATAACTTCAAAAATGAGCGAGCTACATGACATTGAGCATGAAGTCACCCAGGTGTCCCACATAAATGTATCCAAATGTACCCAAGTGGCCGAATTGGTACACTGATATATTTTGAAGGAAAGAACTATATACAAAATAATACTGTAAATGCTATTCTAACACAAACACAAACAGTTTGAAGCCCTTCCACAGCAGTTGAAAATCCAATAACTCCATAATGGAATCATAACTCAGTCCATTACCGGTATCAAAACTGTTTTTCCCCTCATTAACAAAAAAATTGCAAGTGTAGGCACACACAGAATCAGCCAAAACGAACAGTTTGTAACCCCATTTGGTTGGTTTGTTAGGCATGTATTGTTTGAGGCTGATTCTGGCCTTTGAGGCTACCATACTCTCATCGATGGACAGGTTCTGGGCAGGCTGAAAATAGGTCTTGCAGGCCTCAATGATGTTGGGGTAGAGAGGATTGATTTTGCACAGCCTATCAAACCTTGGTATGCCTCTCTTCTTGTCATTCTCCCCATAAACTTCTGGGTCACTGATGTGAAGCGCCTGTGAGATAGTCAGAAACCTTTTACAAGACATGACAGTCATGGAGAAAGGCAGTTGATAGAGAGCTTTAGAGTTTTCAACTTCACCAGCCCCATGTAAATGACAATTGAAAAGTAGCAGAAAAGGTCTGACATGGAAATGGTCTTCCATGCCTCTTTCTTTCCGGCCTGCTTCTTAGCCCCGTACTTATTGGTGTTCGCCACCAGGGAATCAACAACTGACGAGGTAAAAAACAGTTGAAAAAGTTGAAGGGGGCTTTGCAGTCATGTCTAGTTGAGGTCCTGGCTGCCTTTTGGGTCTAAAAACTGGTGGATTTGGTTCCACATTATCTTCTAACACAGAGTGCCAACGACCCTCTGGCCCTCTGTCTGCAGGTTTCTCTCTTCCCCACCTCCGCTTCTTTGTCACTGACTTCACACCTCTAGATGGCCAGGTAGGTGTGGAGCCGGAGACAGCTGGGGTCCAGCTGGAGTAACCAACTTCAGAGGGAGATGGACACCTAAACATTGGCGGCTCATAAGAATCACTGCCACTGTGAAAGATTTTTTAAAATCAGTAACAATACTTTCACGTATGAGCCCTGTATCAACACGTAAAATAAACACATATAGATAGAGTACAGGGAACATAATCATTATGGTGAAGTGGTGAAGTGCTGTTCCATTCCATGTTTAAATATATCACACACACACACACACACACACACACACACACACACACACACACACACACACACACACACACACACACACACACACACACACACACACACACACACACTGTATAGCCAATGTGTACTTTACACATTTCATGACAGATGATATGTTTATATATTGCAAATAAAATAAGAAAATCTTTTTAAAAATCGCAAATGAATAATATTTGATATTATTAATTTCAAATAATGACATTAGCATTAGAATTTACCAATCCAGCATGGCAACCTCGCCATGCAGAAACATATCTTCTGCCTGGGAGTCAAAACTAGCTTCGCTGAAAGATTAATCTTCCTGAAGCAACTTGGTCTCACTGTATCTATCCATTTCCTGTATAATTTGGGTTAAATCTGTTTACCTAGACTTTGTTTTAGCTTTTCCTCTTTTACGCCAGAGTTTACGACAAAGGCTGGTCTTCAACCGTATAACCATTACATATTGCCGTTTACCTTCCAAGCTAGATTTCAAGATGATCAGTGGTCATTGGGCCAAAATACAGTCAATCAACGATAGACCGGTCCTACCATTGGTGCGTAATGATGTCATTGATTGGTGTCTTCAAATCGGTTTGTTTCGGTTAATATGTCCCGGGAAAAGAACCATCAAGTATGGTTGTGTTAGTAACAACCAGAGGATTGCAATGAAACCAACCATGACTGGATAAACGTTTGTTTAGTGTGTGTAATTACTACGAACACATCGTCCAAAGTTAAATGAGACGGAAATCATGACGCAATCGATTTACAAATGTTTCCTGTTAGGCTATAAAAATTGATTTCATCAAACAAAACGAACATTCACTGTGTAGTTAGGACACTTGTCATTGCCACCAGAGGAAGATCTTCAATGGTAAGCAATTTATTTTATTGTTATTTCTGACTTTCATGATGCTAATGCTTGGTTGGAAAATGCTAGTAATACTTGTGTGTGGGGCGCCGTCCTCAGAAAATAGCATGTTTACTTTCGTAGTAAAGCCTTTTTGAAATCTGACACAGCGGCTGGATTAATAAGACATCATCTTTTAAATGATGTAAGATACACGTATTTATTAGAATGTTTACTATAACAAATGGTGTATTTAGAATGTTAGCTCTCTGCAGTTTCACCGGATGTTGGCCTGGTGGGCCGTTTGCGTCTCACCTACCCTAGAGAGGTTATCGAGAAGTTAAGCTTTGAAAAGATGTATGACACTTGTATTTTCATGAATGTTTAATATTACGATTTTTGTATTATGAATTTCGCACTGCAATTTCACCGGATGTTGTCGTGTTGGGACGCTAGCGGCACACCTAGCCCAAAGAGGTTCCTAATGAATATCGCCCCAAAGCGCTGACTTCTGTCATCATGAAGTGCTTTGAGAGGCTAGTTAAGGATCATATCCCCTCTACCTTACCTGACACCCTCGACCCACTTCAATTTTCTTACTGAGGAGAAGGTGGAAAGCTTCAAGTTCCTCAGCGTACACATCACTGACAATCTGAAATGGTTCACCCACACAGACAGTGCAACCTCAGGAGACTGATGAAATCCGTCTTGGCCCGTAGGACCCTCACAAACCTTTACAGAGGCACAATTGAGAGCATCCTGTTGAATCAAGGACATCAACCACCCAAGCCATGGCCTGTTCACTATCATCCAAAAGGTGAGGTCAGTACAGGTGCATTACAGCTGGGGCTGAGAGACTGAAAAACAGCTTCCAACTCAAGGACATCAGACTGTTAAATAGCCATCACTAGCCGGCTACTGCCCTATATACATAGACATGCAATCACTGACCACTTTAATAATGGAACACTAGTTAGTTTAATTATGTTTACATACTGCTTTACTCATCTCATATGTATGTACATACTGTATTAGCACATGCATATACTGTATTAGCGGACTGATACAGCCGTCTCCAACAAGGGGAGAATATTTATTTTAAAAAATTGCAGAACCCCCACCGCCAAATATCTTGCTGCAGCTACAGTACGTGCGCCATAGGTCTAACACCTGGTTCTATGTTCTATTGGCAACAATGGAGAGAGAAATTTACAACTAGGAAATGCGTCACTACTTAGTTTCTCTTAATAGATTATTTTATTTGGACAAATGAGAATGAGAATTGTAAAGTAAGGACCTTTGCTGTGCAGCGGAGATGTGTTGAACATGTGCTTAAGTTTACAGAATTGAAGCTTTCCTCTCCCCAAGGTGGACTTTAGTGGAACTCAAGCAGTAATTGGTGCAATATGAGGAACAGTGTCTGGGGTTGACCTTGGACAGATACAGATACGTACATAGTAACGTAATTACTGACAACCATTCAGCTAATTGTAAAGTTGTAAAGTTTTAAAGGCATGGAGTCAAGATCACGATGTCTAGAAGTCAGTCTTGTCAGTGCATTTAAAGGATATGTGCTGTAACTGAAATTGAACAATGATTGTAAACCTTTAAACCTTGATTGTACACATATTTTATTGATGCACATCACCCCAAGCTACACACACCATTCAAATGCTACAATTATTGATAGAAAGGAGGGTTTGATCAATCACATGAAAAAAATGAGTCATTCTCTAACTTATTCATAGCTGGTCTGGTAGCATTAATTGTCCGCAGTAACTCTCTATAATAATATGTGATTTGACAGAGTGAGAAGGATGGCAGTTGACTATCACAATGCCCTCTCTGTACAGACAAATGCCCTCTACTGTTGTTAAAGATGCCAGGGATTGATGGATGGCTTCTCTGCCCTTGGTGTTTGTTAGACATCCTCAGCCATTACTGTGTCCACCACGCCGTCCCTCCCCTCGCTCACACTCTTTAATGCTATGCAAAGTTACAAGCACACACATACACGGACACAAGCATGCCGTCACGGACATACACATGGTCACAAACACATGGTGTCACACACATACACTATACAAAGATGCAGTGAATGCTAATCGACGGGCCCCATAACTGGACGCTACACCCCCTGTCACGGGTTCCATTAAACCGCTGGGTGCCTGCCTCGCTGCTGCCACCAGAGGGAGAGGCTGTGGAAAGACAGGCCAAGCTCATGCTGCCATCAACTCAGCCAAGATGCCTGCTCTGCCCCCATGACACGCTCCACAAGGGATAGGAAAACAAAGCAGGACAAGTCATCAGTCAGGAGGAGGCTTACAGACAGACCCTTGTAGACTGTGATATTCAGCCGCTCAGCTGCTTGTGTTTGACCTCATCTAGGACTGGGTGGCTGATGGTGAGAAGACTGAAGACAGCATTTCCTTGATTCCTTGCATCGTCTTTCCTCACCTCCTTCTAAAAATGTATTAGAGGTGAAAAGTTTGAACCCCTTGGAACTCCCCCTCCAATGTGTTTTGAAGTGAGGAGAGAGGGTTCACATAATCAAAGAAACATAGATGACATTCAGCTCAGGAAGGGGGGGGGGGCTGCTCCATCTTGCCCCAAATAAAGGTTTTAATTGTGAGGATTATAAATATGTGAAGCATGGGGCCTGGTGGAGGGATAAGGTTTGGTGCCTGAAAGGGGAGTGTAACTGTAAAAAGAAATAGAGAGTGAATTCTTGGCGGAGCACGGAGGGAGCTGATTAGGGTGATCAGTTCATTGAACAAATCAAACATGGGTGGAGATTAAGGCTCACAAACAGTAATATGGAGAGATGGCTGGCTGGAAGGCTGCCACTCCACCGTTTGCTGATCAAAGTGCCACATGCTGAGATTTCATACTAACTTGAAAAGGTTTCAAAGCGGAGCTTAATTGATTTTTCCTTGGAGGTATCACGAGGGTTCGTGGCAGCCTGTCTGTCTGTCGACTCTGTCGGAATCCCAGAATCCCATTCCCTCTCTCCTCTGACCCATGTCAACATTCATAAACAAGCCTAGACAGAGGGGGGGGGGGGCTCAGGAGTGTAAGTCTCACCAATGCATGGACCGTGGTGATACGTTGAAATATTAGAATATGGCAAATATTATTGCAGTCTTGCATTCTATCCATGCTGGCTTTCGTGAGCTACCTGATACAGTACATGAAACAGATAGCCTAGCTGTGCTTTCTATGGTAGTGGGCAGCCAGCAAAAGATACAGAGCGTAGGGATTGGCTTAGTGATTGGCTCAGGGTTTTTAATGCCCTTTGGTGCTGCAATAGTGTTACATTAGAAGTGCCCATCCAAGAAGCCTCAAGGTCATTGGCCACATATAAAATGACGTCAAATCACGATATATCTACAGTAGCTTTGATTGGACTGATCATGTCAACATCATACTTTCAAAATCTTAGCTAGCAAGCTAGTAGTCATCATCATGAATCAAGTTGACAATCTACTGGCAAATCATTTTCAATCCTTATTTAGAGAAATAATGAAGAGAAATTATAGACGTATCGGTGCTCATCAGCATTTGGACATAAACATTACACAGCGAGTTGGAAATCGCAAATTCAACAATGAGTGGTTTGGAAGGAATCAGTGGCTAACTGAAATCATTGCAAAGCAATCACTGGTCTGATATTCAGTGGAGTGGGTGTGAACGGTCATTCAACTCGGAATTGCAAGTCGGGAGCTCGGGCCTCTTTCTAGAGCTCTGACCTAAAGATCACTGACGTCATCATGATTCTACTTAGTTTTTTTTCCAGAGTTCCCAGTTGTGTTTCAAGCACCATAAATCCAGAGAATGCCAAACTTTGACTACAAAGTTTGATGACAAAATGTTCCCATGGAAGGACTGTCGCGCCACCTTCCTGTTCAAGTGAGCACAGCACAACAAGGTGAGTCCAAAAATGTATTGTGTGCTGCTGCATAAATGATGTAATATGACAGGAAGATATGTATACTGTAGCTAAGAAAGTAATACTATGTGTATGTTGTGTAGTAAGCTGTTAGTAGCCCATGTGCCTCATCCTAATAATTTGGTTAATTTTCCCCTCATAATTTAGCTGACTGTTCTGACTTGGTGGTGCACATGTAGCCTATCGCCTGTTTTAGAGAAATGTAATCATTGAATGTTGTAAGAGTTTTATTTGTCTGCTTATATGCCCCCTTTATTTATTCTATGGTTCTGACTTGGTGTACAGGGAGAATACTGTAAGAACGGGCCATGTTCTGAATTCTGTCGCTGTACATTTCAAAAGTGCTGAAGAAATAGTTATATTGACTACGTCTGTCCTAGCTCCCTAATTAATGTCTTAATCATTCATTGAATTGTGGATTGCCTCTCATACGCTCGTTGTCCCGTCATGCCATAGTTTGTACATCTCAATCGTCAGTAGAAACCACACTTGTTTAAGCCAGTTTGCCATATCACCTAAGTTTTTTTTTAAAGCCAGTAAATGAGGCTGAATTAACTGTTTCGCTGCCAGACAAGGTTCAGCTGATAGCCAGGTGTAGTAGTGGTAAGGTGTTGGGACTGCTGTTGGGAATCTGCTGTTGGGACAGATTTATGTGGGCCCTAACAGTGCTTGTGCCCATAGAAATAAACGTGGCGTGCGTGCGCAGGGGCACGCAATCCTGGAGGTAAGGTCTGAGTGAAAAAGTATGGGAACCCCTGTTCTATGCAAATATTCTAAATGTCGACAAAAAAATCACTGGATAAGTTCATGGAAACATAGCTACTGTTGCAGTTCTGTTTTGCAATCTCCACCATGCCATGCATATGTGATGAGACTGACAGTTTCCCTGAGCCAAGTGAATTCATTTATCAGCATCATTATAATGGATATATCGAATTAAATGGCAATAGAGAGAAAGGTAAAACAAATGAAAAGTACTTTGCTGTCATTTGAGCTGCTTGTTGTGTTGTGTGTTAGCTTTAGTTGGCTAGCTAGC
The DNA here is from genome assembly GCF_002021735.2 of Oncorhynchus kisutch. Taxonomy (NCBI): domain Eukaryota; kingdom Metazoa; phylum Chordata; class Actinopteri; order Salmoniformes; family Salmonidae; genus Oncorhynchus; species Oncorhynchus kisutch. The sequence goes on from NC_034197.2 coordinate 13,386,194, forward strand.
AAAGGAGAAGTAGCTAGCCTGCATAGCTACAGTATATGCCAATGTTTTGTTTAGCATACAGTAGCAACCACTGCAAACAGAATGGATAGAATGAACGACAAGCCCATTTGGCTAGTAACATCGGAATCTCAGAACTAACGATTGGCTTTTGCCTGGACTATTTTGTATGGTGGAAGGATTAGACAAAACAAATGTACTGTCCTCAAAATAATATTTCTTATGAAAACATGTCGTAATTTTTTTAATATGTTGGCAACCATTTTTAAAAGCCATAACGCCCTCGAACCCGGGAAATATCAAAAATAGTACCCTCCTATGGGCTGTTTCCCTGGCACTTGGCTTCGCATGTTATTCACAAGATATTTCCTGGGTTTTCATGGCTTATTGCTTCAACGTTTCGCTGTTACCACATTGACATTTTCCACAACGATACGTAGACAACAGTGAGAGGAACATAGGATGAGATCACAGACAGTACAATATGGCGATGGAGCACGTTGTGTGTCCTATGAGTCATGGTGTGCAAGTGGCAGGGTATTGCTCGCTCATTACTAAGTGACAGCCGTGTTCCAGCATCTGTCACCCCCCCCCCCCCCCCCCCCACAAACACACACACACACACCTGTCAGATCCGAGTGGGTACCTACCGGACAGACACACACAGAGAGACTCAAGAGGCACAGGGGATGACTGCCAGGCTTGCTCTCCGCGACCACCCACCCACGCTGCAGTCACTCACACACACACACACACACAAACGCGCCGCAGTGCAGTCATACAGGTGGCCCATCATCACTAATGGCCCACCCACAGAGAGACCCAGCAGCACGCCAAAACACTGACACCAGGACAGTCATGGCCAACCCTACCACTCACTCAACCCTGGCAAGACGGAGGAGAAAGTAAGGGAGGAAAAGAGTGAGAAAGTAAGAGAAAGAAAGAGTGAGTTGGAAGGTTTCACAGGTTGTTCACAGAAACGTCAAGACACTTAGTTAAAACACCCATGACGGGAACCTAGTCATGACGGGAAAGTGTTTCAAGAAATAACGGTCAACCTCAATTTTACAGGGTTATGTGCTGTAGTGCATTCTTATTTCACAGCTGTGCTCCATACTTCCAGTTGACTACCCTATTCCTCTCTTCAAGGTGAACAAACCACCCCTTGCATTTGTTTGAATATAATCTGTATGTCTGATCTGAGGGCAAAAACACACATATTGATGGAGAGATTTTGATGGGGGGGATCTGTGTAAATGTGAGGGTTCAACAACTAAAATAGAAGAAGCCCATTAATTTCCTCTGAGAGCCAATTAGAGAGGACAGGGTAATTGCGTCTGAGCTGCTCCCTCTGATGTGATGTGTCTGCTGAGTGAGCCATTGTGTTAAAGTGTTTATTATTATTTTGTCCTTGCTCCAAGGCATTTCACAGGCAGGGCACAAGGAAGAGGGAACAGAATGCGTGTGTTCATGCCACGTTCTCACACACCAGAATAACGCCATAACAAGACGTTGGAGACAGCTGGACCACGTTGTCATCGCGGGGAAATGAGGCAGTAGAGGATCCGAAATAGAAGTGAGAGAGAGGGAGTAGAGAGAGAGAGAAACGGAGAGAGAGAGAGATAGTGAGAGAGAAAGATAGAAAAGGAGGGAGAAAGAGAGGGATAGCGAGAGAGAATCCCGACCAGAATCCCTTCCATGAAAGAGACGAGAGAGAGAAAGAGAGAGAGAGAGAAAGCGAGAGAGAGAGAGAAGTGGGAAGACAGAGAGAGAGAGCGAGAGACCAGAGAAACCAAGCAAACCATATTAACACCCTATATAGACCCCCCCAATTCAGACATATGACCTTTCTACCCACCCCATGCCCCCTACTCCTGCGGCAAGGACCTCAACATGACAGCAGGACATATGCCCAGGCCGTGAGCAGAGCAACAGGCCCAATCCCAACTATTACACCCGCCCAAGCCCCACTAGGTTACAGAGAGCTGGCAGACCCATCCACCAAACTAACAGGTGTGAAACAGGGAAGATACAGTACTCAGGTGCTATGCTAATTTGGTATAGAACAGACCTAACCCACTCTATTAAATTAGTGAAAACAGGAAAAACTTTCATCTGGCTAGAAATAAATAAGGAAATTATATCAACAGAGAAAAATCTCCTCATGTGTGCTACCTATATCCCGCCAATAGAATCCCCATTCTTTAACGATGACAGCTTCTCCATCCTAGAGGGGGAGATCAACAATTTCCAGGCCCAGGGACATGTACTATGCTGTGGCGACCTAAATGCCAGAACTAGACAAGAACCTGACACCCTCAGCACACAAGGGGACAAACACCTACCTGGAGGTGACAACATTCCCTCCCCCATATTCCCCCATAGACACAACTACGACAACATAACCAACAAAAACGGATCATCACTCCTGCAGCTCTGTCGGACGCTGGGTATGTACATAGTCAATGGTAGGCTGAGGGGAATCCTATGGTAGGTACACATATAGTTAATCTCTTGGCAGTAGTACTGTAGACTACTTTATCACTGACCTCAACCCAGAGTCTCTTAGAGCGTTCACAGTCAGTCCACTGACACCCTTATCAGATCACAGCAAAATCACAGTCTACTTAAACAGAGCTTTGCTATGAGGAATCAAATCCAAAGGAGCTGAATAATATTAAGAAATGCTATAGATGGAAGGAGAGTAGTGTGGAAATCTACAAAAAAAACAGTT